>NW_024038301.1:0-54703 GCF_016077235.1 Cyprinodon tularosa
GCTTCTGCTGAGGAGACAGAGAGAGTGCAGATGTAGCTGAACGTGACTCTCTCCTCTTGCAGGAGCCAAAGAACCCTATTCTGTGTGGACTCAGTTTCCTTTTTATCATAAAACTACAAATTTGAACGTAACAGAAAATAGTTTGGTGTGGGGACTTCAATGCACATAGCACTTTATGGGGAGATCAATATGATTATAATGGAGGAATTTTAGAAGAGATAATTGAAGAAAAAGAATTGGTAGTTTTAAATAACGGGGTACTCAGGTAGACTTGGTAAGAGGTAAGGAATCGGCTATTGATCTGACTTTAGTTTCTCAATCTATTGCTAATAATTGCAGTTGGAAAGTATGTAAAGAAAATACAATAGGGAGTGATCATTATCCGGTTTTTACAAGGATAGGAATAGATATAGAGGAAGATCAGGTAGAAACTGAGGGGAGGTGGAAATTTGGGAAAGCAAACTGGGATAGGTTTAAAATAATGAGTGAGATTAATATGAAAAATGTAGATATAAGTAAACCAATAAATGAATTAAATTTAGAAATTAGTAATTGTATTATTAACTCGGCCAAAATATTTATTCCTAGAAGTAGTGGTATAAAAAAAAGAAAATAGTTCCTTGGTGGACACCAGAATGTTCATTTGCAATTAAACAGCGGAATAAGGCTTTTAAAACACTTAAGAAAACAATTTGCTTCCAAAATCTAGTTAATTATAAAAGGAAACCGGCAGAAGTTAGGAAAACTATAAGAAATGCTAAACGGGATTATTGGAGGAAATATTGTGAGTCTTTGGGGAAAAATACTGCTTTAGATAGAGTATGGAATACTATTAGGAAAATGTCAGGGAGTTCAAAAGAATATTTTTCCCAGTAATTAAAGATAATGGAAATATTATAATAGACAATAAGAGTAAAGTTGAAATATTAGTTAAAGGTTTTGCTAAGATACATAGTACAGAAAATGTAAATAATAAAGAAAAAAGAGGGTGTGAAATGACATTAAAGAGAAATATTGCATTGGTCAATGATGAAGCGGATTGTGAGGATTCTATTAACATGAAGTTCTCCTTGTTAGAATTAAATAAAGCATTGAAGAATTCTAGTAAATCTACTCCTGGGAAAGATCAAATTAGTTATAGTATGTTAAATAATTTTAGTGATGTGAGTAAAGAAATATTATTAGAATTATATAATAAGGTGTGGGAGGAAGGGATATTACCTGATATATGGAAAGAAGCCATCGTTATACCAATTTGCAAACCTGGTAAAGATCCTAATTTAGCTGAAAGTTACAGGCCAATAGCTCTAACATCATGTATGGGTAAAGTCATGGAAAAAAATGGTAAATAACAGATACATTTATTTTTTAGAATCTAAAGAAAAGATTAAATCTTATCAATTTGGATTTAGAAAAGGCAGAAGTACAATAGATCCTGCATTATATCTGGAACATGAAATAAGACAGGCTCAGGTAAATAAGAAGAGTGTGTTAGCAGTCTTTCTGGATGTGGAAAAGGCTTATGATATGTTATGGAAAGAAGGGCTATTGATTAAAATAAAACGAATAGGTAAAAGAGGTAAAATATATAGATGGATAAAAAGTTTTTTTAACTGAAAGAAGTACTAGAGTAAAAATAGGTGGGGTAATAAGTTCAAAATATCAAGTTGAAAATGGCACTCCCCAAGGTAGTATAGTAAGTCCTATTCTATTTAGTATAATGATTAATGATATTTTTAGTAGTATAGATAAATCCTTTGGTGTCTCATTGTTTGCAGATGATGGTATTATTTGGAAGAGGGGGGAAAAATATAGAGTTTGTAAATAAAAAACTACAAGAAGCATTACTGAATGTAGAAGCTTGGGCTTTAGATTGGGGTTTTAGATTCTCAACATCTAAGTCTAAATGTGTTGCTTTTACAAATGGAAAATTAAACAATAATGTAAATCTCAAATTATATGGGGATGTTATAGAAAGGATAGATCAATTAAGTATTTGGACATCTGGTTTGATAAAAAACTTACATGGAAGATACATATAGATAAAATAGTTGAAAAAAGTAAAAGAATTTTAAATATAATGAGATGTCTAAGAGGAAAAGATTGGAGAGCAGATAGAAAAGCATTAAAAACAGTATATAATGGACTAATTAGATCAATTTTAGATTATGGTTGTATAGTATACAATTCAGCTTCAAGTACTTTATTAAAGAAAATAGATAGAATACAATATCAGGCATTAAGACTTTGTTGTGGAGCAATGAAAACTACCCCGGTTTCCGCTCTACAAGTGGAGATGGGTGAGATGCCACTGGAGCTCAGGAGAGAACAACTAGCCATAAATTACTGGGTAAATATTAAAGGATTTAAAGAAAGTCATCCTCCGTATGTTACACTGCAACCATGTCAGGAAAAAGAAAAGAAAAAAATTAATAGTTTTGGATGGACAATTATGAATAAAGTAAAAAATGTAGGAATAGATAACTTTGTAATCAGTCCTGTGATTGTTATTCCTGCTATTCCATCATGGATCTTTGGACAGGCTGATGTTGATTTAAATTTATTGAGAAAAGGGAGACAGTTAGATAAAAAAGAGGTGGAAAATTATATTAAAAAAGAATATTCAGAGTATATACAAATTTATACAGATGCTTCTAAAACATTAAATGATAAAGTAGGTATAGCATTTGTAATCCCAGATTTAAATATTATGAGGAATAAAAGAATAACAGATAAATTGGCAGTGTATACAGGTGAATTAATGGCTATCTTAATGGCTTTAGAATGGTTGAGGAAACAAAAGAAAGGGAGGTTTTAATTTGTTCAGATTCAAGTAGTGCATTAATAAGTATTCTAGAATTTATTTCAGAGTCAAGACAAGATATTATATTGGATATTCTTCACTCAATTTTTAGGATTAAAAATGGTGGTTCTGTTGTTAAATTAGTCTGGATTCCTGCTCACATTGGTGTTATCGGTAATGAGTTAGCTAACAGTTTTGCTAAGAGTGCTGTAAAAAAGAATGTTGATTTAAACATTAACATAAGTAAAAATGAGTTAAAGAATATTATTAAAATGTATTTCAAGAAGAAATGGCAAGAACAGTGGGATAAAGGAGGGAATGCTAGATTTTATTATAGTATTCAAAAAAAGGTTGGAGAATTAAGAAAATGTAATTAAAGAAAAAGAAGATATTTATCTAGAATAAGGTTCGGACACACAGGATTAAATAGTACTTAAAATAATGAATAAGCATAATACAGGGTGTTGTATTTGTGGGAAATTAGAAACTGTCCAACATATTTTTTTAGAATGTAATAAATATACTCAGGAAAGAGAGATGTTGTGTAGAGAGTTAGACAGGAATAAAAGTAAACTAGATATAAGGGAATTGTTTCAAATGTCATCTGGGGATGTAGTTTTTGGGAGTATTTTTAATTTTCTAAGAAGAACGGGTATTTTAGGGAGAATATAATAGTTTGTCTGGCCCATACTCCATTCTGGAAGGTGGCGGTAATGCACCTATAAGTTGTTTGCCAACCGCCATTAAAAAAAAAAAAAAAAAAAAAAAAAAAAAAAAAAAAAAAAAGAAGAAGAAGAAGACCTTCTCCCTTACCAAGATGGCGGCAGCGCTGACGCATCCGTTCGCCCTAAGGTCCCCCGGAAGTAGCGCTGAGCAGTTGTTAGCAGCTAGCTTGCTTTGTGGACCGTCCGGTCGGATCTCAGGCCAGTTTGGATCAGCAGCTGCAGGAATGGGTTCAGTTCTTCCTCTCAGAGACTTTATCAGGCAGAGACTGGATGCTGCTGCGGAGGAGATCTTCTCCGAGGTGGAGAAAACCATCATCCGCCTGGAGGAGGAGCTGGCCGCCCAGAGCAAGCTGCTAGCTGTGTGCCTGAAGCCGCAGGTCAGGCTGCAGAGGCTCGGTAGGTCTGATGTTCATCTGCATCGCTGGAGGTTCCTCTCACTTAGATCCACATTACTAGATGTTCCCACTGTAGAAACACACCAGACTAACCTCCCAATCAATGAGGGCTCAGATTCATGTGGGTTTAATGACTGTTATTATCAGCAGGGCCGGATGTGGGAGAATATGGGCCCCTGGGCTGCAGATGTGGAGCAGAAGGTTCCTCTGTAGCAAAGGTGTAGGGTGGGGGGGTTCTGAGGGTGGGGGCAGATGGACCTACAGTTACTCCACCTGAATGCTTTCTTCAGGTTTTTGTATTTTCTAAAATTGAATTCTTTCCTGTTGTTGAGAACACAAGGAACCACAATACACTGATATTTATGTTTAAAGATGTTAGAGAGATGATTTTAGTGCATTATGTATGTAATGGGTTTTAGAAGATGTAGATTAAATTCTACTAAAATATGTTTTATAGTTATTTGTGATGATGAGTGGTGTTTGGCGCCCCCTACTGGTTGGCCTATAAATACTGGGAACGGCTGACAATTCCACAGAATGTGTTTGGCCCCCAGCTGTGGTGAGTGCTCCGGTCTGGCTATCTTCTTTGTAGAGTTGGGTATCCGAGGGATTGCTGGACTTTTTATTGCATTCCAGCTGTTGGTGAACCAGAGGGGAGGCTAACCAGAGGATTTGTTTTTCTCTACCATTCATTACAGTAAATCTTTTTTTTTTTTTAAACCCAACTGTCTGGCATCTGATCTGTGCATGACAGGATGGCTAAGAGAGGAGCTGTGACGTATATATACAGCCCAAAAACATTGATGTATAAAAAAATAACCAATAACAGCCGATTCTGATGACAAAATCAATAAATCATGCATCACTAGTAAAACAATTTTTAGTTCCATCCATCCAGAAAAATATGGATATGCTAGATTTTAATTATAGAATAGCGTATTTTTTTCTTGAACATGGATATATATTTTATTGCATGTTGCATATCCCAGTAAATCTGTTTCTCCTTTAAATCTGCAGCTCTCCCTGTTTCTCTCCGTTTAAAAAGATTTATGAACCTCTTCACTAATATAATGATGCTAGAAACTACATTTCTAGATCTGTAGAAGCTCTGCAGTCTGATTCTCTCTTCAATAAGAAAACATGTTAACCTGGAACTGGGATTCATGGTCCTCCAGTGTTTCCCACAGGATTTCAGGAGACAGTGGTGGGAGAGTCTCTGACCCTCGGGGGTTTTCATGTGTGCACATTTTTAAGCGTGGTGTATCCCACCTAAAGGGGAACGCCGTTTTTTTACATTGGGCTTTATGTCATTTGGAGCCGTTCTGAAGATATTCCGTGAGGTTCTATCCAAGTAACGTCTTCCTATGAGCAACAACTTGAAGGCACAAACTAAACTGTTCATCATTTATTCTTTATGGTACGCCAGCATTCAGAACATGGAGACGAATCACTGTCCCATTTTTTTTAGGCCACTTTTCTTTTTCTTTTTTCTCTTGTGGTCCACTAAGGAGCCTACAAATCATTATCTTAGAGAGAAAAATACAATGGACAAGTTGATTAAGTGACTGTTGCTGTGTGAATCAAATGCCGTTATTTAAGATAAAATATTTCAAATTCAGTTATTTATTTTAGACCAAATAACTTTTAACATTTACATCCCGCTAGCTCCCCACCTTAATGTAAGCCAGGAGGGCGCTGAGGGTAAACATGCTTAGACATCCCAAGTTCCAGAAACTTATTTCAGGGAGATGCTTGTTTCATGCTTTTCTGTGCCCCAGGAAAACACGCTGCTCCCCCAGGGAGGAACAGTAGATCTGCCACTGTTCCTCCCCTTCACTAGACGTGGATATACTTTAGTATATTCTGCAGTAAAATTAGTCATATATTTTTGTTTTTTACTGGAGGATTGAACCTCAACCATTTCATAGGATGCACAGCTTTGAGTTGTAACTAGGTGACAGAAACTTATCAGACTGATCCAATCAGCTCTCTGATCAACCAGTCACCTGCATCGCTGGTTGAACAGAGCACCGCTTTGGACAGATACGCTGCACAGGTTTCACCAGCAACCTACACCCCGCTCTCTATTGTTGTTCCTGCGCAATCGAAGTAGTTCTAATCCACACATGATGCATGAATTATTGCCTGCTTGCACTCACTGGCATTAAAAGAACAAAACACCACCTTGCAAAGTGTAAAATCCAGGATCATTTATCTGACTCGCGGGCATCTATGAACAACTATATCAGGAAAACTTGGGATATCTGCATGCTGTGTCTCTGACCGCAGCGCTGATGGGGACTTCTGTGGAAGCAGGATGACGGGGTTGGGACGGGGGAGGCGCCCCACGGCAGCACCTGCTGCTGGAGGACAGGAATAGAAACGGGCGAACCGGGCAGCTGGGGTGGCATTTTTATAAAGAGGGCGGGACGCGCGCTTAAAAAAAATACAACAATTTGTCTCTCTGACAGATCTTTTTGTTGTTGTTTTCTCTCTCTCACTGTGTCTATATAAGACTGTGGCGGGCCCAAAGACACTGTGGCGGGCCCAAAGACACTGTGGCGGGCCCAAAGACACTGTGGCGGGCCCAAAGACACTGTGGCAGGCCCAAAGACACTGTGGCGGCCCGCCATTAATTAGAAACACTGGTCCCTTTAAACCCGTGTCCCTCGGGGGGCCCTGTGGGGGGTTCTCCGGGAGTACGGGGTGCCGGGCCCTTTGATACGGGCTGTCAGGTCCCTGTATGACCGGTGTCAGAGTCTGGTCCGCATTGCCGGCAGTAAGTCGGGCTCGTTTCCAGTGAGAGTTGGACTCCGCCAGGGCTGCCCTTTGTCACCGATTCTGTTCATTACCTTCATGGACAGAATTTCTAGGCGCAGCCAAGGTGTTGAGGGGATCCGTTTTGGTGGCCTTAGGATTGCGTCTCTGCTTTTTGCAGATGATGTGGTCCTGTTGGCTTCATCAAGTCGTGATCTGCAGCTCTCGCTGGATCGGTTCGCAGCCGAGTGTGAAGCAGCCGGGATGGGGATCAGTGCCTCCAAATCCGAGGCCATGGTCTTGAGCCGGAAAAGGGTAGAGTGCCTTCTCCGGGTCAGGGGGGGTGTCCTGCCCCAAGTGGAGGAGTTTAAGTATCTTGGGATCTTGTTCACGAATGAGGGAAGAAGGGAGCGGGAGGTCGACAGGCGGATTGGTGCAGCGTCTGCCGTGAAGCGGGCGCTGTACCGGTCCGTCGTGGTGAAGAGAGAGCTGAGTCAAAAAGCGAAGCTCTCGATTTACCGGTCGATCTACGTTCCTACCCTCATCTATGGTCATGAACTCTGGGTCATGACCGAAAGAACGAGATCGCGGATACAAGCAGCCGAAATGGGTTTCCTCCGTAGGGTGGCTGGGCTCTCCCTTAGAGATAGGGTGAGAAGCTCGGTCATCCGGGAGGGACTCGGAGTAGAGCCGCTGCTCCTCCACGTCGAGAGGAGCCAGTTGAGGTGGCTTGGGCATCTGTTTAGGATGCCTCCTGGACGCCTCCCTGGTGAGGTGTTCCGGGCACGTCCCACCGGGGGGAGGCCCCGGGGAAGACCCAGGACACGCTGGAGAGACTATGTTTCTCGGCTGGCCTGGGAACGCCTTGGGGTTCCTCCTGAAGAGCTGGAAGAAGTGGCTGGGGAGAGGGAAGTCTGGGCCTCCCTTCTTAAGCTGCTGCCCCCGCGACCCGACCCCGGATAAGCGGAGGAAGATGGATGGATGGATGGATGGATGGATGGATGGTCCTCTGAGAAGCCCAGATTTTTTAACTAGAAAAGAGAATATAATACTCTGGCCTAGAGTGGACATGTCCCCGCCAACTCTGGCCTAGAGTGGACATGTCCCCGCCAACTCTGGCCTAGTGTGGACATGTCCCCGCCAACTCTGGCCTAGTGTGGACATGTCCCCGCCAACTCTAGCCTAGTGTGGACATGTCCCCGCCAACTCTGGCCTGGTGTGGACATGTCCCAGCCAACTCTGGCCTGGTGTGGACATGTCCCCGCCAACTCTGGCCTGGTGTGGACATGTCCCCGCCAACTCTGGCCTAGTGTGGACATGTCCCCGCCAACTCTAGCCTGGTGTGGACATGTCCCCGCCAACTCTGGCCTGGTGTGGACATGTCCCCGCCAACTCTGGCCTGGTGTGGACATGTCCCCGCCAACTCTGGCCTGGTGTGAACTCCTTCACAGTAGCTGAAACAGGAGCTTTACCGATCTCTTCCTGGTTGTACCTCACACTGACCTCGTAGCGTTAGCTTAGCATGTAGCATCTCTCAGGGTTTCGTTTCATCTTGTCCGACTGCTTCATAGAAAAGGCTCCATCGAACAGCTGGCGCTGAAGATAGATTCTGATTTCCTAGATCTATTTATTCATGAAGGCCTGATTGAATCTGATTCAGGATTTGATTTGATTGGTTTATGATTTAGTCCAGAATATCAAGCTGTTCCAGTTTTCCTTGGATGTAGAAAATGTAATTTTTAGTTCATTTTTTTTATTTAAGATGAGAAAACACAGAATTGATACTTTGAATAAAGTCAAACCAGAGCATGCTGGGTAAATAAAATGGCTACAGACTTTGATTCTTTTGTCTCACAAATGTTAAAATAAAGGATCATTTCAGGGGTTTTATGAATCACTGTCGGGTCAATTAAAGGAAAATCCATTTAAATCGATTATTTTTATTTTTTATTCTTTCGTCTTTTTTTTTCTGGCTTTACTGGACGTGTGGAGACTACACGATCCAGCATTATAATGGGATGGCTGTGAATGGAAATGGGTCCAATTCTTATAGTTGAATACGTCATTGTTTCCTCTTAAGCCCACGCTGCTCCCCAGGCGCCGCACAGTGGCAGTCTACTGCTCCCCAAGGGGATGGGTTAAGATGCAGAAGTGAATTTCTCCATTGGGAGATTAATAAAGTTCAATTAATAGTTATTATTTTCGAGTCGATCATTCGGACCATCTCCAGTCCTTTCGTTTCATCCTGTCTTCTCCATTTTCTCCAGCTTAAAATCCTGTTTCCTGTTTCTTCGCTTAATCTTATTTTCCAGCAGTAACAGTTTTATTTTCTGTGTTTAAATGTTTTTGATGATCTCCAGATGTGATTGTTATTATTTTAGGTTTTCCTGGTGAGAAATCACAATCGGCTTCAATGTAAAGCCTCTTTCCCAATGAAAATATGTTTTTTAAACATGTGTCGACTCGCTAACAATCGGCATCTGGCTCCCTTCCCATTGGCAATAAAAGCTGATCTAACCCCTTGCTGGCAGCTCCGTGGCCTCTGACCCCCTACAGCTGCATGTGTGGTGACGCCAACACATGGGTTAGCATTGATGATGTCACCAGTGTGACAGAAACCAGGAAAGTAAACATTGGAGAGCAACATGGAAGGAAGCCACGGCGTAGTCAGTGTTATTTATTGTTTCACTCTATTATCTGTATGAATCCGTCTCAACAGAGCTGCTCCATGTTTATCGAATGGAAAAAGAGTCTTTCTGCTTGTTAGATCAGACCGACTGGCCAGTGGGAAAGGGGTATGAGATGGAAGTTTCATCCACATCTTCATTTGCCAGGTTCATCACTGTCTTCCTCAGAGTCCAGCTAGGTGCCTCCCTCCTCATCCTCATTCAGCTCCATGTTTATCAAATGGAAACAGAGTTGTTTCTGCTTGTTAGATAGGAACCGACTGGCGTGGTGTGTTGGCATCTGTAAGTTGCATACAATGGTGTGAAGTAATTAAGCGGGTAACCCTGGCTCTGGTGTTCCCACAGAATTCCGATCAGAGCCGAGGCGATTTCAATCCGTGTTGCTTGCCGAGTCGTTTGACCCGGATAGACAAGCAATCGTGAGCTGTTCCCACTTCCACTAAATGCCAATTGTTCCCGGTTTTAAACAGGTTTTTCAGCCAGTGGGAAAGGGGTATTGGAATCCTTCCCCTCAAAATAAAACACAGATTTTAATTGGGGTCCACAGTAGAAGAAGAAATGCCTTCATCGTCCCGCAGTGGGGAAACTGATTGGACTGAGAAACAAACAAGCAGACAATCGATGATACACTGAAGGACGCAGAAAGAACAAAGCGGTGAAAGAAATTAGTGAGTCCATGGAGGGTTCCAGAGCTGCTCGCCCTCAGGCTTTCAAAACTCTACATCTAGAGTTCTGAATTCTAGAGTTCTGAACTCTACATCTAGAGTTCTGCTGTTCTTTGTATAATGCCACATAAAGGCTCTTTTCGAAGTCCTGGGCTGCATCCTCCAAGGAGCGGTCTACCTGGACTGGATCCTTCGAAGTCCGTGAAAAAAAGGAGACCGGAAGAGTTTGGGCTGTGAATCCGAACAGGTCTACCCTTCGTGAAAGTTGACGCACAAACAGGAAAAGAATGAAAAACGAAGTTTTAAAAACTGTTTGTTTATTTCTTTCATTTTTATTGAGTGGAATAAAGGTTCCAACCAGCGGGAGCAGGAACAAATAAAATCAAATGTAATGATAGAAACCTTAGTCAGTTAAATAATAAATAATATGCTGCTGTCATTTTGCACATCTCTTTTCAAATATCCATTATTGTAAAAATGTCCATAGCTGGATATTGGTTATTTATTCTCCAGTTTTATATTGTTAAAACACTTTACAGGATTTGCTATTATGTTATTCTTATAAGTTTTTCTAAGGTCCTCATTTGTGTGACCATTTCCAATAATCAATAAAGGGATTTTCTATTCTATTCTATAAAAGGGGTAGAAATATATAAGTAAATCTAAACATCCATCCATCCATTCCATCCATCTTCCTCTTATCCGGGGTCGGGTCACAGGGGCAGCAGCCTAAGAAGGGAGGCCCAGACTTCCCTCTCCCCAGCCACTTCTTCTAGCCCCTCAGGAGGAACCCCAAGGCGTTCCCAGGCCAGCCGAGAAACATAGTCTCTCCAGCGTGTCCTGGGTCTTCCCCGGGGCCTCCTCCCGATGGGACGTGCCTGGAACACCTCACCAGGGAGGCGTCCAGGAGGCATCCTAACCCGATGCCCGAGCCACCTCAACGGGCTCCTCTCGACGTGGAGGAGCAGGGGCTCTACTCCGAGTCCCTCCCGGATGACCGAGCTCCTCACCCTATCTCTAAGGGAGAGCCCAGCCACCCTACGGAGGAAACCCATTTTCGGCCGCTTGTATCCACGATCTCGTTCTTTCGGTCATGACCCAAAGTTCATGACCATAGATGAGAGTAGGAACATAGATCGACCGGTAAATCGAGAGCTTCGCTTTTTGACTTAGCTCTCTCTTCACCACGACGGACCTGTACAGCGCCCGCTTCACGGCAGACACTGTAAATCTAAACAATGTATGTATAAAGAATATATCTGCAAAGTCTCTAATATTCAAAAACAAAAAATACTTAGTTAAGCATATTGTGCAAAACTGCAATAAAAGAAATTAAAATCCTATCAGATTTATAGTCCCCACCCTGCAGATATATTAGAATCTGTCCTTAAATTCCAGCCAAACCCATTTACACAGTAACAGATAAAAACCTTTAGATAAATCAAACATTACCGCCACATATCTGACTCTATAACCATTAAAACAACTATTTTCATTCATCTCAGATGGAACTATTCACAGACTTGTATTATATTAAACTGAACTTCTAATTTTCACCACTGATCACAGAGCAGCTGGCTTGCTTGGTCTCGCAATGAATCCGGGGATATCCAAGGATAGAGAGGATACATCGGACCCGTCCTTCAAATTAGGCAAAAAGAAGGAAGCATTTTAAGGCCGCATAACAAGGACTCTTGGAATCCGAACAGACCTCCGCGCGGCACTATGACATAATCGTCCTTCGAATCTGGCCTTCTAAGGACGCGTCCTAGGAATTCGAACAGAGCAAAAGTTGGTGCTTTAGGCGGTTCAGGTCAGAAACTAGAGGTCCAGTGCCTCTCAGCAAACCCCCGTTGCTGCCACTCTATGGCGGGAGGTGTTTAGGGGTGGGTATTGGCAAAGAAGTCATGATTCGATTCGAATCACGATTCACATGCCATGATGCGATTCTATCACGATGCATGACGATACTTGAAATATTGCGATGTAACGCAATATTTTCACTGACACTGTAAGAAAAAAATACAGCCATTACCAGTGGCTGACTGGCTGTGTGTGATCTGGATATTGTCTTCAATTGATACATAACTGAAAGCAACTGAATTCATACATAGCTGTATTTATTGAAACCACTTTTGGAGGTGTTGCCATGAAAACAAATACTGGACACAAATATTATTATTACTGGTGGTGTGGACACACTGACAAAAAGATCTTAGGATTCATCAAACTTAAAATAACAAAATTAGGATAATCAGTGCCGTTTACATGGCCTCAGTGGTCCTTTAAACCAATGAAATGAAAACATTAAAATGTATGACATTTCCCCTTTTGCAAATTACGTGCATCATATCATTTCCGTTTTTACCTTCTTTGTTTTTAAAGCCAAAATGCATCCAAGTATCTGACTTGAAATGTGATGGAGCCGCGGGGCGAATTTTCATAGTGTCCTCCATGTTTTATTTCATATGACTCGTCGCAGTATCCCACGGCCGGAAATGCTTGTGACACAAAGCAGCGAGCATCAACACATCCGCAGCGACATCTGCTGGACTGGAAGTTGTATTCCACTTGATTTGGCTGATGTGCGCCAACCATTAATGTTTTTTATTTGTTCATTTTTTTTCTTTAATAATCGATTCTTGCCTTCAAGAATCGATGCAGTAGATCACAAAAATTAGAATCGCGATGCATCGTCATGACGATTATTTTGCACACCCTTAGAGGTGTTACTGGCAGGTTCTGATACTGTTTTGTTGGTGGAACTGGACTATCTGTCTGTTTGGACTGAACTCATCATTGTTCTGTATGAACCCATCAGTCAGAACCAGATTCAGTTATCAGAACACAGACTAATCCTGGTGTTGCATTGTTGGTGGTTCTGAAGTTTAGAACATCTTTTGGATCGCCATGATCATGATGATATTCTCTGTCTCCTCAGGACTTCCTCCCAGACGAGTTTATAAGGAAGAGGTTCTGACCGACTACAGGAGTCTCTGTGTTCAGGACAAGGTGGAACCAGAACCTCCACGCATTAAAGAGGAGGAAGTGGAGCTGTATCCCCCTGAGTTCACACAGAACCTCACAGAACTAGAACCTCCATGCATCAAAGAGGAGGAAGTGGAGCTGTATCCCCCTGAGTTCACACAGAACCTCACAGAACCAGAACCTCCACAGACCGAAGAGGCTCAGCAGCAGCCAGAACCTTTGCAGGGAGAAGAAGCTTTGGATGATCCAGAATCTCCTCGGAATGGAGATGAACAGTGTGGACCAGAACCGCTGCAAATGGACCAGACCCTGGTGGAGCCAGACAGTCCACAGATCATAGATGACCTGGACGAGTTAGGACCTTTTCACATCGAAGAGGCCCTGTCAGAACCAGGATGTCCACAGATTATAGACGACTTGGGTGAGTTGGAGTACCTGGATACCAAGGAGGACCTGGAGGAACCAGAACTCCTGGAATCAGAAGATGATCCGGAATCAGAAGACCCAGAATCTCCGCAGAATAAATCCAGAAAATTGGAGTTCTGGACCCGACATGACGATGAGAGTCCACTGCTTAGGAAGGAGTTTGATACCTTTGTGCCGCGACATAGAGAGTTCAATAGTGCAGAACCATTGGGGAGTTCTGAAGACGACCCGGCAAACGTCCAAATACCAGGTACGAAACACTGTACTTGTCCGAATGACCCAACAGGTCTGGAACGGAGACTAGCCCACTGCCTTAATCTTAACCCATTTAATCTAGATTATTAAGGGGCTCACTGGGTCTGTTAAGTCCATATTTAGGTTCAGCTGTTGGTTCTTTTTTAGTTTGGACCGGCAAAATTAGTTTGGGTTCTGAATATCTAGGGCACAATTGTCAAACTTGTTCCAGAAAGGGCCGTGATGCTGCAAGTTTTCTTTCCAACCAAACAATAGCACACCAGACTCCATTCATATCAAGTCATCATGTTCAGATTGGACCCCCTTGATGATCCGATCTGACAGGAAATGTTATTGGACAAAGTAGTGGCGTTTATCTCTCATTGAGAGTCAGTGGAGATGATCGCACCCGACACGATTCTCTGCAGAGGGCTGCATAGTTCTGCATAAGGTAGACCCCAGGTCTGTTTCAGTCGGACTATGCAGCAATTCACCGGCAATTTTATTGGTCTGACAGGAAGAGAGACAAAATAAAAGCCCCATTTAAAAGTTACCTTTGACCATTTACACACCACACTAGCATGATTCCTCGCCTCCTAGTGGCAATCTATGTTACTACTTCTCTCTAGAGGTGAAAAAGCAAACCAACATGGTGGCGCCTGCAGCATTTAGGAAGATTGCGGAGAGTCAGGCGAAGAAGGCAGCCTTTGGTGAATTACTTGACAGTCGTCTTCTAGGAAGTGGATACGACAAACGATAGTCTACTTAGGGCTTACAGCAGGGGTGGGCAATTCCAGTTCCTGGGGGCCGGTATCCTGCAACTTTTAGATCCATCCTTGGTCCAACACCCCTGAATCAAATGGCTGACTTACCTCCTCAGTATGCAGTCAGTTCCTGCAGAGTCCTCCCAATTATCTGAGTACTTGATTCAGGTGTGTTGAACCAAAGGCACATCTAAAAGATGCAGGATACCGGCCCCCAGGAACTGGAATTGCCCACCCCTGGCTTTCAGACACAAGAAGAAACAACAGATGGTCGAGGTTCATCACACTGTAAGGCTGAATCATCACTGGAAATTGTGTGGCACGGTAGGGAAGAAAGGATTTTTAAGAATGTCTGAAGTTTCCTGATTACGAAGGCTGACTGTAAGGAGATGAGGCGGTCTGCTCATGCGCTCTTTGTTATCTGTGAACTGAGCCAGAACTGAACCGTGCCGATCCCTACCAATGAACTAGTACCATGTTTGTACGGTTCGGTTGTGTCTGGCAGAATCCAGTTAAGTTCTGCGTACCATTTACACTCAACAGTTATCTTGGTTACCGTGTTCGGACCAATCTCAGCACGGTTTCAAATAGGGGTGTAAATAATAATTGTTTTGTATCGATGTCTGTGTGAAGCTTCACACAGACATTTTTAATTTATGCTCAATATTGAAGCGTGGTTTGAGCTACACACTGTGGGTCTAGATACGGCCGAGGCGGCGAGGAAGTGGGGACGAGTTTAGTCCGACGACGGAGGGACATGAGGGCCAAAAAGAGCAGAGATTCAGCTGGAAAAAGGGTCCCAGTGTTCTCACGCACCTCGCTCTTCTAGCGGGTCAAACTTCACGAGTTGTTTTTCACAATTTCGGTCATAAAAACAAAACAAGCCGGCCTTCTGTCTGCTGCACTGTTTGCGGTCAGCTACAATCTGGGAGAGGTGCAGCGGAGCGTCTCTCAAGGGGGCGGTGACGTCGACACTCTGGAGCCTTCTTCTTCTTCTTTTTTTTAATGGCGGTTGGCAAACAACTTATAGGTGCATTACCGCCACCTTCCAGAATGGAGTATGGACCAGACAAACTATTATATTCTCCCTAAAATACCCGTTCTTCTTAGAAAGTTAAAAATACTCCCAAAAACTCCATCCCCAGATGACCTTTGAAACAATTCCCTTAGATCTAGTTTATTTTTATTCCTGTCTAACTCTCTACGCAACATCTCTCTTTCCTGAGTATATTTATTACATTCTAAAAAAATATGTTGGACAGTTTCTCTGGAGCCGAGGTATTGCATTGAACTCATTACACTGATTTTCTGCAGTATTTTTGCAGTATTTTTTGATGCAACTTTTCTACTTCTGTTATTTGCTGTTGTTTCTAAAGAAAATGCATAATGATATTACAGCTTTCATTGATTTATTTCAAACTTGAAACTTTGTTTAGCCTGTAAGGTGTAAAAAAATAATAATAATAAAAAAAATTAATCAATGAATCGAATCGTGGTGTATTCTTGAGTATCGAAAATAATCGAATCGTTGGGTCAGGAAATCGATACTGAATCGAATCGCCGTGATGGATGTGATTTACACCCCTAGTTTCAAAAGGGTAGAGTAAATCTCAGGGAAAACTGTCAGGATTGGAGTCGTACAGCGAATATAAAGCAGATGGGGCAGACTGGCACAAAAATAAAAGAAACATTTAAAAAAAGAATACCGTGGTAGGAGTTCAGGGGGACTGAAAACAGAAAAAGTAGTGATCCAGTTTGAACCTCTCAAAAACAAAACATCGAGGGGAAGAAAGAGTGATAAACTGCTCTATCTGAGAGAAACAAAGGGAAGTAAGTGCAGCTCATCACTCTATCCTCTTTATGAAAGAAAAAAAACTTGAACAAACTTCACAGATCTCTCTCTGAGAATCGCCTCTCTGCCTCATCCAGCATACAAACCGCCCCACAGCCTTTATTGCTGCGTTTCCCTTTTCTTTTTATGTAGTTCCTGTGGTGTATTTAATATAGACACAGAGTCATGAAGTAGGGGGAAGCGCCGTTTTGTTTTTTATAATCCTTCCTAGTCAAATGTGGGACAGTTTTTCAGTTCTTTGGGCACAGAGACCGAAGTAAACAAAAAACTCCACATATCTAGATCTGCTCAGTCTGCCTGGTCGAAGCCTCTCTATATACTTTCAGTGTGAATAAATGGGATTGGAGATTAAAAAGTCGTCACAATCGATGTGAGCCGGGCTTTAGCTTGTTGGTCAAACCATCAACTTTTTAGTTTGTTATTCTCACTTTAATTCCTATTCATCCATAATTATTATGATTGTTTAATAGGAAATTTAATGAATTTAATTGTTATTTTTTCAACACAATTTTATTCCCTATGAATAACAAACATTTAAACAAACTGTTGGTGAGAGCAGAAGTGGGTGTAGTGGAAGGGCGGGGCCTATCGTCAGTGCCAAACACGATACACTACACCAGACATGCTCCATGCTTTCCAGCATCCTTCTTTTTGGTTTTGTATTGAAAGGAAAATCTGAAGTTTTAGCATTTTTTTTCTATGTATTCCAATTAATCATAGAATAAGTTTAGGTAAATAGATGAATATTCTTTAGAGTATTACTGTTTTTAAGCAGTTTCTCAATAAATCATAAAAATAAGATAAAATCACTGATCACTAAAATCATTGTTTGCTATAGCCATAATTACAAGCTATATTTTGTAATAATAGTAATAATAAATAGATATTTAATAGATTCTTGTCAGGTCTAAGCACCTAAAACGTCATACATACATACAGGGAAAGAAAGAAGGCCCAGAGACAATTAATTTAGTTACTCGCGAGGAGAGTAAGAAGAGACTGCGGAGTTTATAATCTCCACCCCACTCTGCCGGTCTTCAGCTTTCTCCTCGCTATTTATTGAAGTCAGGGGATGTCCCTAATTACACAAGCTGAGGTTTAACTAAGGGAAAGGGAAACAAAATTATCTTACTTTAAACCTCAGCACATATGTTAAAACAAAGCATGTGGTTGTTTTACAATTGAATTGTTCCAAGAACACATGTTTAGAAGAAACATGTGATAGAGGATGTTCAGGCCTCCTTCACAACCCGTCCGTTGCATGACCTGTATCTGGAACGATCTTTAGCAAGAGTTAATAAACGATGAATCACACATTATACATCATAATAGTTCAATAATACACAACCCATGAAACACAAACCGAGTATAAATAAAATATTTCTAACAGTTCTGTTCATATAAATTAATAGCCACTGCACAAAAACGGATGCAGAAATATTGAGTGACCAGACCGGAGCTCCTCCTAGTCGACCTGTTAGTGCAGAACCAGCTGAGACTACACTGTCAATTTTTTTATGGTTTAGCTCCGTGGACTAACTTACTTTTTTCTGATTGTTTTTTTTCTTAACAGAACAGAACCGTGTTTATCAGGAAGACGTTCCAACTGAGCCCGAAAGGTTCCTCAGTGTGGATTCAAAGAAACCAGGGTTTCTGCAGATTAAAGAGGAGCAGGAAGAAGTGGGCTCCAGTCTCGCTGGACAGAGACCAGAGACAGACTTTTTCATGGTGACCGTTAACTATGATGAAGAGGAGCAGAGTAAATCAGAACCAAGCAGTTCCCAGCAGTCGGAAGACTCAAATGAACCCAAACCCTTTGTTTGTAAGACTTGTGGCAAAAAGTTCTCCAACATGTTGCTGCTGCAAGACCACCGAGTCACGCACCAGAACGAGAAGCCTTACTCCTGTGAGCTGTGTACGCGGCGCTTCGCCCGGCAGGACAGTGCCTTCCGCCATATGATTACGCACACCGGTGAGAAGCCCTTCTCCTGTAAGATCTGCGGGGAAAAGTTCGGCTTGAACAGTCACCTGGTGCGCCACCTGAGGCGGCACACGGGGGAGAAGCCTTTCTCCTGCCACATCTGTCACAAGCGCTTTAGACAGAGCAACACCTTGACCTGTCACGTCAGAACTCACACAGGGGAAAAGCCCTACCCCTGCAGCGTGTGTGGGAAGGGCTTCATCAGGAGGAGCTGTATGAACATCCACATGAGGATTCACACAGGAGAGAAGCCGTTTACCTGCAAAGTGTGTCACAAAACCTTCAGTCGAGGGACAGGGCTGAGCTTCCACATGAAGACGCACACGGGGGAGAAGCCGTATTCCTGCAAACTGTGTGGGAAAACCTTCAGACAACCAAGCCACCTGCGGTGCCACAAGAAGCGCTGCCAAAGGGTCTGACCTGCAGAATGAAAACATCTGGTTTTCTGATCCTGTGCTGAATGAGTTAAAATAAACTGGACCTTAAAGCGGCTCTTCTGGGCCCATTGATACCAGGAGAACATCGGACACTTCGTTAACCTACTGCAGGTGGCCCTTCTATCGGTAGCAACAGCGTTAGCATATTTAACGCTTGTCATGTCAAAAAAGAAGCACAGGAGAAAAGAGGAGTGAACTTGTGTTGGGGGTTGGGCCTTCCTATGATTAAAACACCTGCACACCCATGTGTGGCAGTTTTGACAGGCAAAGGAAGAGACTGGCTCCTGGCAAGCATGTTTAAGCTCATGGTTTAATCACCAGATACACAACTGGGGCCTGTTTCAATAAGGAAGTTCAACCAACTCTGAGTTAAAACTTGAACTCTGAGTTGACTTATCCTGAGATTGGAAACTCTGAGTTTTGGGTTTCAGAACAGCTGAAATGAGTTAGTTCAATCAACTCTAAATTGACTGACTCTGAGTTAGGCGCGTGCACCACAACTATAAAAAGCCATTATCAATGGAGCACAGATTTTACGAGTCACCATGGCAACAGCATCAGATAAAAAAAGGTGTGCATATTTCTCACCAGCAGAACTGGATGTGCTTATGCAAGCATATGCAGAATTTGAACATGTATTTAAAAAAAAAAAGCAACACGACTGCAGCGGCGAAGGAGAGAGAGTTAGCTTGGGTGAAAATAGCTGCTCGAGTCAATGCGTAAGTTTACATTTTAATTACTTTTATACAGTGTTGGGTGTAATGAATTAAGTTACTTAAGTCATATAAATACTGTAATTAAATTAAAGACTATAAAACAATAGTGGATTTAATATCAAATTTTAAAAGGTATATTTTGATTTGAACTTTCTCCCTCTAGTTACACACTTTGGTCAATTTAAGATTAATTCATGCAATTGAATATTGTTTATTTGAAAGCATTAGAAGGGCAGTTTCTTGTCTCTCCTTGTATTGTTCAAGTGGTTGAGGTTGATTTGGGATTTAGAAAGTAATTAATAAGTAAGTAAAACAAATTAGTAAGTAGACCAATACTTTCTAGAGACAGTAATTATTACATTAATCTAATTAGACTTGTTGAAGATAAAATTGTAGTTAGTAATTAAGAACTATTTTAGAGTAACTTACCCAACTGTTATAATATCAGAGGTGAAACTGGAGGAACAGTATTTTATTAAACCTAATTTAGTTTTCATGGATAGGTGCAATCCTGCAGGCATCAAAAGAACATGGCAGCAGCTGAAAATGAAATATAAAAACATACTTGAAGCAGGTAAGCCTTGAGCACATCATGGGAGTAGAGTAGCTACCTGGCTTTACAAACAGGATCATCCATAAAAGGACATGCCATTTCATTCCCTTTGCTGCGCTCTACGTGACTGAAATGTGTGCAATGAATATGTCCCCAAAAAATCAATGAGGTGTTTAAACACCACTTCCTCTTTAAAAAAGGGGAGGAGACCAAAATAAACTCTGGATTTTCTGAAGAAAACCTGCTCCCGACCAGGTTAGGTTCACAGAGTAAATTGCCATTGTAACTGACTCTGAGTATAAGTTACCTCTCTTTCAGAAACGGGCTTGACTTACTCTGCTTTCTCAGGTTTAACTTACCTCCCTTTCTGAAACAGAAAACCCAGAGTTTCCCTCATTTCAGGGTTAACAAACTCAGAGTTTTCACTTAACCTCCTTTCTGAAACAGGCCCCTGGTAAGAAGAAAATAAAGTTAGCTATTATTATTATATTGTTTGTTTGTGCTTATGGGTGAGCCACAGTGGAAATGTTTGATTTAAAACATTTTTGTTTTGAACTAATTCAGTTTCTGTTGGTCAAATTGTTTGTTTTAAACTAATACTCTTATGTTTGTCAATTTGTTTTAAAGGTTTTCAACCTAAATCCAAATCCTAGATCCCAAATAAAAAGCAAAAATGGAAAAGGATTTGAGTTGTGCCTAGCGTCCTTGTTGGTGATGACCAGCCGTTTTCAAGTTTGGGGAGGAGCTGAAGCTAACAACCCCACATAACTTGACAACACCACCTCATGTATGCTAGCTGATGTTCAGAGGACAGCAACACACAGTGGGACATATGGAAAGTCTGTTTATCGTATAGTGATGTAGGATCTACTTTGTTTTAGCTACTCAGGTGACGTCTACTCGTGATGAACATCCAACAAACTTTAACAATCGGTCTTCCAATAAGATATGACTTAATGTTCATTCATTTCCTGTTGTTTTTTTGTTTTTTTTTAGGCTTTCAGCTCCAAATATCCACTAAATCTCTTAAAAGTATGAAGGAATGTTATTTATTAGAAAAATTGGTGGATTTCCTAAGCGCAGAGTGGAATTTAATTTAGATTCCCTCCATCCATTGTCCATCATGCTTATACCTGCTGGGGTCGTAAGGGGTGCTGATGCCTATCTCCAGCTCTTAATGGGTGAGAAGCGGGGTACATCCTGGACAGGTCACCAGTAGAGACCAGTGATGGAAACAACGGCGTTCAAAGTAACAGCGTTATTAACGCCGTTACCTTGTTTTAGTAACGAGAAATCAAACTAATTACTTTGACTGTAACTATAACGCAGTTACCATTTCCGACACCCCGTTACTGCGCGTTACTCAGGTCGCACAATTAACCTTTTTTCATAATAGGACTCGTGCGCGCCTTGTCATGAGAGAGGGGAGGATGAGAATGGCTGATGTATAGTGAGATTCCATCGGTCAGTTGGGTAGGTGGGTGTTTCTGCTGGTGGGTGTTGACGTACAGCACACACAGAGAGATGGAGAGTGAGGAGGACTCCAGCAGCAAAACAGCGTTTTCCAGATGGAAATACCGGTGTTACGTCGAGCTGCGTTTCCCCATCACATACGGTTTCCCCTGCATCTCCGCACAGCGCAGGCGGCACTATTCACCGCGCAAGCATCAGGAAACGCGCATGCTTCTTAAAGGCGCGCAACAGTCGCCCTGTGCTTGCACCACAGGAGAACTATGGAGAGCGTGAAGGATCAAATGATAGCCTATATGGAGAAAGGAGATGGATGGATGGATACTCTGCCTTTTCAACCTACTGTATTTTTTTATTTTAAACATTATTTGATGGATGGAGATCCATATTTTATGTCACACACAGAGTATACATCTAGATAGATAGATGATAGATAGATAGATGTTTCAGTATCTATAACAACCCAAAGACACAGGATTTCAGAATTAGACATCCCCAGTTATTAATTTCATATACTCACCAGATCTGAATGCCGTTAAAAAACTTCACATCGCGTTCCCCCCTGATGTCATTTACGTTGAGTTGCAATAAATGCTAAACTCTCTGCTGGTTCTTGTCTTTGTTGTCCGCTCTATTCAGCTCGCTTTGAAACACACGGCGAGAAGGTGGGGGCTGAGTGGTGAGGGTTACGGGGGCGAGAAACACAGAAGTAACGCAATAGTTACTTTTACTAGTAACTAGTTACTTTTATTGTGGATTTCAGTTAGTAACTCAGTTACTTTTTGGGAAAGGTAACTAGTACTCGTACTCGTCGTCTCCCGCTTTATCCGGAACCGGGTCGAGGGGGCAGCAGACTAAGCAGAGACTCCCAGACTTCCCTCTCCGCAGACACCTCCTCCAGCTCTGCTGGGTGAAGCCCTAGGCGCTCCCAGGCCAGCCGAGAGACGTAGTCTCTCCAGCGTGTCCTGGGTCGTCCCCTGGGCCTCCTCCCAGTGGGACGTGCCTGGAACACCTCCCGAGGGAGGCGTCCAGGGGGCATCCGAAGAAGATGCCCGAGCCACCTCAACTGACTCCTCTCGATGTGGAGGAGAACCGGCTCTACATTGAGCCTCTCCCGAATGACCGAGCTCCTCACCCTATCTCTAAGGGAGAGCCCAGCCACCCTGCGGAGGAAGTTCTTTTCAGCCGCTTGTATCTGGGATCTCGTTCTTTCGGTCATGATCCAAATTTCATGACCATAGGTGAGGGTAGGAATGTAGACCGAACAGTAAATTGAGAGCTTTGCCTTTTCGCTCAGCTCTCTCTTCACCACGACAGACCGGTGCAGCGTCCGCATTATTGCAGCAGCCGCACCGATCCGTCTATCGATCTCCCGCTCCATTCTTCCCTCACTCGTGAACAGGACCCCAAGATACTTGAACTCCTCCACTTGAGGCAGGGACTCTCCTCCAACCTGAAGGGGACAAGCCACCTTTTTCTGGTCGAGAACCATGGCCTCGGACTTGGAGGAGCTGATTGTCATCCCGGCCGCTTCACACTCGGCTGCGAACCGCCCCAGCGCACGCTGTAGGTCTTGGCAGGAGGGAGCCAGCAGAACTACATCATCCGCAAAAAGCAGGGACGAGATCCGCTGGTCCCCGAACCAGACCCCCTCCGGTCCTTGGCTGCGCCTAGAAATCCTGTCCATAAAAGTTATGAACAGGACCGGTGACAGAGGGCAGCCCTGTCGGAGTCCACCATGCACTGGGAACAGGTCCGACTTAATGCCGGCAATGCGAACCAGACTCCTGCTCCGCTTGTACAGAGAACGGATGGCCCCTAATAAAGGGCCCGCGACTCCATACTCCTGGAGCACCCCCCACAGGGCAGCACGAGGGACACGGTCGAATGCCTTCTCCAAGTCCACAAAACACCACAAGTAACTAGTAACTATAACTAATTACTTTTTCAAAGTAACGTGCCCAACTGTTAGTGACTGACATTTCCCGTGGGATGGGAGTCAGTATTAGTAACGATCACGTGATTGGGACGGTACAGGATTAAACATTAACGGGAGCAGACAGGAAGCAAACCAATAGTAACAAAAAAAAACTAGGATCAATGCCAAAAAATAGAATAAAATAGAAAGAAAAAAAATCCAGTACTGGCGCCGCCATTTTGTAGTTTTTTTCCTTGAAGCCTACACTATAATGCAAGTAAAAAAACTAAACAACCCAAAAACCAACAGTGCTTCCTCTCTGAGTTTTTCACCCGCGCTCATTTTCACCCGTGCTCAAAAACAACAAGAATGGGAGTGGTGCAGGAGCGGGAGTCATTCTGAATGGGAGCGGGATGGTAGTGGGAGTAGTTTCACCAGGAGTGGGACGGGACAGGATTTAGATTTCTATCTGGCCCGGTATCGGGACAGGACACAATTTTTTTCTGTGGGAGTGGGATGGGACAGGAGTGAAAATCCACTCCCGTGTCAGTTTCTAGTCGCCAGTCACATAGCGCCACTTCAAAAGACGTCATATTACAGCACCTTACAGGGAAAATTCAACCAGAACCAGTCAGATTGATTAAGAAGGTCTCTATCTGAAGAAAAACAGTTAAATCGTTGGCTTTTCAGAATTCCCTCCTCCTGGATGATGATTTGGGGACCGCAGACGTTACTTGCATTGTACCGTTTACTGTACAGCAGGCATCCCCAAAGTTGGTCCTCGAGGGCCGCTGTCCTGAAGGTTTTAGAGGTTTCTCTGCTTTAGCACAGCTGATTCTGATGATTGCAGTTAAGCAAACGCCTGTTAATCAACTATCAATGTAAATCAGCTGTGCTGGAGCAGGGAAACCTCTAAAACTTGCAGGACAGCGGCCCTTGAGGAACGACTTTGGGAATGCCTGCTGTACAGCAATCCTTTACACAGACGATGCATGCAGGGACAGTGGAGAGCAAAAATTCCCTTTTAACAGGAACAAACCTCCAGCAGAACCAGGCTCAGTGTGAGCGGCCATCGGATGGGACTGACAGGGGTTAAAGAAGATAGAAGCTGACATAGAAAAGGTACACGAAGCATTGATCTATAAATACTTTATATGTTAGAAAAGGTAATGTAAGCTAGTTTCATAGCTGGTTCTGTCTGGGAAAGAAATTGTTAATCAGATGAGCTCAGCCATATTTTTGTTAGGGGTGAAAGAGCACGTGAATATTAGTCTCAATAAAAGCTGAGCCCATTGCTATATTTAAGAGAGAAACAGGAATAAATACTAACAAAAGGGGTGTTGAGAGCAGCAGCTCAGCTGATATGTCTTTCCAGGATGATTTCACAGCCAAAAGGCAACAGACCAGAATTAGAGAATAGAGAAAGAATGAAGCAGATTGATGAAGAGTGGTCCTCCAGCAGCTTAAGCCTATAGCAGAAGGGGTGTGTGGATACATTTATTTTGTTCTTCTCGATTTTCTCTTTATCTTTCAACGATATCATTTTATGGAGCTGTTAAACAACAACATGAACTTTGAGAATTTATATAAACATGAAATTCCCTTACATTTTTGGCAAAATTAGTCATTTTTAATCCCAGACTGGGATAAAACCAACAACATAACCTTCATGAATTGAGTAAATCTGATAGGGAAAAAATTAAGTTGTGGGTTGGAGTTATCCCTGAAATAGTTTCATCATTACTTAATTTAGGCATCACAGCGGTAAACAGTAAGACTCATAGTGAGCTGAGGACATCTGAAGGAGGCCTTGATTTCATTGATATTTCACCACTAGAGCACCAGTATTGAAGTATTAGTGTGAATACTGGTACTTGATTGGTTGATCAGAAAGGCCTTTTGAAGCGACCCGTGTGCAGGGTCAAATGATTTGAATGCTTGGAGTGGGGTGTATGTTGAAGAGAGGCTTTAAGGTACCGTTAGCTGACATAAGCTAGCATTAGCTTTTAGGGGTTACCCTAGCTAGCTACATTATATACGGTCTAAAGTAAGCCAGTATGATCTGATAGTAGTCAGCAGCTGTAACTATTACTGAGAATTTGTAACTATCTAATAACATAAATCATTGCAGGGCTCGATGTTAACCATCGCCCGATCTCCCTGGGCAAATAGTTTTTATTGTTGGGAGAGTACAAATTTCATTGCATTTTCCCGCCGGGCAAGTGCAATGATCGCAAAAAAAAAAAAATTATCCCTCAAAATTACTTTAAAATCACAGACATTCCATGAAAATAACCCAGAAGTGTTGCCGCCGCTTTTTTGTTGTTTTGTACACATTCTCACGTGATTTGAAAAAGCCGGGTGATTTTCCGCCAAATGGCGGGATTTTTGTCCACCTAGCAGTAATTTTGATGTAGTTACCAAAACGACAAACAAGCTAGAAAGCGCTATCATATGGCAGTCTTCTGTACTGTGATGCAGGTCACACATTAAAAAATGTTCATTACATTTTTTCTCTTAGACATTGGAGAGGTGCATTTAAATGTTATAGAGCTAAACATGTTAGATTGGTGACCTGTTATGTTCTTATTATTGTCTTGTTGCTGCATTTATTTTGTCAGGGAAAACTAATCCTGAGTTAGTTAAAAGTCAGGGAATTCCGAAATGATGTCAGACTGTGGAAACCCTGAATAAAATAACTATGTATAATGATTCTCTAGAAAAGTCAAATTATATTAATAGTATTATCTTGAATAAACATACCGTGACTCTAAAATAAAAGTCATTTGTGACATTGACTTCTGTCTTGTGATTTATCTTAAGTTTTTAACCTGTCAAGTTTTTTTTAGATTTTTAACATTACAATTTATATTTTTCCAAGCACACAACAGTTTAAAGCAAAGTTTAGTTTGAAAAGAATGAGCAGGAAGGATTGAAAAGCATGTTAACAGGGTAATGTAGGCTTGAGTTCATTATCTGACGCATGCAGATACACACCAGGAACCTGGAAACTTAAAAAATATTAAATTATTAAATGAAGAGAGTGAAAGGCTCTGTGAGCTGGTCGGGAGTAAAGTGCCTGATTTTTATTTAAGGAGATGCTATCAAAACGAGTCGCTCTCAGACATCAGTACAGCATTGGAAAAAAGGAGCAACATGAGGAAGGATTCAGATCAAAACATCCAAGACTGGAACTGATTGGTGGAAATGAGAAAAGAAAGATTTAAAGCCTGTAAGTGAAGCAGCATCTAGTTGTTATTATCTGAAGCTCAACCTTCAACACAAAGAAAAGAAAATCCTAAAACTGATTGGAGATTAAAATGTTAGGATTTAAAAGGAAGCTTTCCCACATGATGACACATTTCCTTTTATCTCAGTGAAGAATGGACTCATTTCAGCAGTAAATGTCGTTTCCATTGATACGCTGCATGGAATCTGTGGGGAAATACGGATCTGATCCATCAGCTGTCTCAGGTCTAGAGTACATCGTAGGAACACTTCAGCTGTGAGGAACAGGATCTAGAGCCCCAGGATGATGCAGCTGATGCTCATCTAGAGTTTCTCCCAGCAGATGTTTTCCTCTCAGCGGGCTGCTGAACTGTCGTCCTGTAGCAGGTCTACTATCTCTGCTTCCTCACAGCTCTTTGGTCTGATGATGATGGACAGCTTAGTGACCCCAAGATAATTTCATTCCATAAAGGAAGAATAATGAAAGAGCACAGTGGGATTTTTCTGGTTTTAGATTCAGATTCAGTTAAAGTGTTTCTGTGATGAAGTTGAAGACCTTCATTCTCTTTAGAGGTCTGATTATATCTGCTCCCATAGCTCCCAGTTTATTCTGGATCAGTGGAAAATAAACTATCAGCCATAAAGCAGGTCTGTCTCTGCACCTGATTGGCTACATGGTTTCTTTTCTTATTACCTACAGAGCTCAGTGGAACCAGCTGAAGGTTCAGCAGATGGTCGGTTCCTGCAGATGTGATCTGATGTAGAAATAAACTAGTTCTAACTTGGTCTTTGAGGGAGAGGAGTTGAAATGATGACAGATGGAGGCAGAGGTGATGAAGTCTGGGTCTGGATCCCCTCTGACTGGTTAGGGACTTTAACAGAGGAAACACTTTGTCTGAAGAATTTAGAACCGCTTTAGGATTTTAATTTTAAATCCATCACGGTTCATGATGGAGTTTCTGATAATGGATGGAGCTGGAGAGGAAACAGATGAATGCTGAGACTTCAACTCAACACTTTCACACGTAAAAGAGGTTACAAAACATTAACAGAAACTGTTTTGCACAACACAATGGTTTCCACAGAAATGACCTATTGAGGTGTTTCATTGTAACTGTTTTACTACTAATTGCTCTTGCTTGTTACTGTTTAAACACCTGTTTTAAACTCCCAGCTTCTGCACAGATGTTTATCCTGTTAAGAAGCTCTGCTAAGCTACTGCAAGGTCATCTTACACCCTTGTGACCTTCAACAAATATACAGATTGCTAAAAAGAATTAGTGCTGTCAAAATTATCGCGTTATCGCGTTAACGCGAGGCCATTTTAATGGCGATAATTTTTTTAACGTGAGATTAACGCTATGTGGTTTTATGGTACAATTTTCCAAGTACATCCCGCTGCAGCCTGCGGGAAGGCGGGGCTATTTTCCCCCAGTCTATGCATTTCTCATAGGCTTCGAGAGCGGAGCTCCTCAAGGAAAAAAGACGCTCATACACTGGGTAGCGCTAGTGCCTTTTCTTTAAGCCCCACCACCAACAAACAAGTTGAGTGTCTGGTAACTAGTAGCAACCTGAAATACGCTGAGAAAACAGATTACTGAGGTGAAATGGAATCTGCTACGGCACTCTTGATGTCTGTGTACGCCACAGGTCGGTATCGCGTGTGTGTGTGTGTGTGTGTGTGTGTGTGTGTGTGTGTGTGTGTGTGTGTGTGTGTGTGTGTTCTCATTTTTGTAAAGAAGCTGAAAAGTAACTTTCTAGAGCATAGACTACCTCCATCTAGTGATGTCGGTCTATTGATTTTGATGTATTGATTGAAAATTGTTCATTATTATCTTGGTTAATTAACATCTAATGTTAACTCTACTGCATTTTATAGCAGTAGGGTAAAATGCTTGTCTTTGTTCAAAAGACTGTATTAACTGTAAAGACTGTCTTTTACATCAGCCTGTTTTCAGGGCCTTTTTTTTGGCTACATATTTGTTATTTTTTGCTACATGCCTCCCCATCTTCTTGCCGTATGTTTCTATGGTATAAATCAGTGTCTGTGACCTGTTTTCATTAAAAAAAAGAACATTGGCACAAACCTAGCCTGTATGTATTTTTTGTATGTCATCGAGAGTATTTAAATGATTTTCAATCAGAAAAAAAATGTGTGATTAAAATGCGATTAATCGCGAGTGAACTTAGGCATTGATGCGATTAATCGCGATTAAAAAAAATTTAATCGATTGACAGCACTAATATAAATTGAACACACAATTTTATTAATCCGTGGGAGCGAGAACAGATCCAGTCTCTCCAAGGTTTCCTGCCTATTGGGATTTAAATTACAGTTTTCTAACTGAAAGTCTGCAAAGAGCTGTGAAGGTCTCCACATACAGTTAATTAAAGCATGATACAGACAGTAGAAGGAAACAATAAAACAAACAGTATGATAAAATCCGCCCCTCTCATCCAGACACCGAGCCGCCTGCAGCTCTGAGACGGCCTGTTGTTCATCAAAGCAAACAATACCAGCTGACTATAGAGTCTGAGCTGAATTATCCCATCACACTGTCAAGGTTTTTAATGATTATTTTGCTATTCAATTAATCTGTCAATTAGTTTTTCAATTAATCGATTGATAAAAGATTTAAAGGAGACATTTTCTAGAATGAAACTAAAACTTTTCCACCTGAGGAGTTCTGGATAGAGCATATTGATGAACGGAAAGGCAATAAAATCTTAAAAGCTACATTTTTACACCTGTGGTTAAATAAAGCTAAAGGTTTATTGCTCTGTCAACTAAAAGCATGTTTTCGAGTCTCTATAAGGCAGTCAAAGATTAATCGATTACTGAAACAGTTGACCATAATGTCAATAGTGGATAAATCTAATTAATTATTTCAGGCCCAGTTTCCTTCTTCACTAAATACACAGACTTTCAATTTTGATTTCCATGTGAGAGAAGCTTTAGCCTTCACATAAACCTTTTAAACAGAAAAAAGGTAAATTACCACAGATATAAACAAACTTTATATTATTTATAAAGTACAGGAAAACCTGTTAACCCTGCAGGACAGCGGCCCTGAAGGCCCCACCTTTGATAGTAGAAGTAGCATAAAGTAGTTTTTGCTCAGTAGCAGAGCTCAACACTTTAAATGTACATTTCTTTATTAGGTAGCTTAAAATCAAAATAGTTACACACTAAGTAGCGCTGCCTTGATTTTTGCTCCATGAAATGATCCAAATACTCTGAATATCCAGAAACCAGCTGATATTGACGTATAATGCGTGTAGAAAGGGGACATGAACTAAACCTTCAAAGCTCCGCCTCTCACCTCGCCGCAGTCAGCTGAGTTGATCTGAATGAAGCAGGTGTCAAACGTCATTGGTGACATCATGCGAAGGAAGCTCCGCCCACTGCCTCACCTGAGTTTTTTTCACTCCTACCTGTAGGTCAGGTTTGCTAACGTTAACATGTTAGCAACAGACTAAGGTTACCTGGAGTTAGCTCAGTTCAATTCAGTTTATTTCTATAGCTCCAATTCATATCATGTCATCTCAGGTCACTTTCCAGTTCACCAGATCATCCAGTCAGATTGATTCAAAGTTTTCTATCTGAAGAAACCAGCTGATTGCATCGACTCATTGACTCTTCAGCAATCCCTCACACTAAGCATGCTTGTAGCGACAGTGGAGAGGAAAAACTCCCTTTGAACAGGAAGAAACCTCCAGCAGAACCAGGCTCAGTGTGAGCGGCCATCTGCTGAGGCCCACTGGGGTTCAAGGAGACAGAAGCAGACATAGAAAAAGAAGCATAGATACAAAAGGCAACTGTAAAATGCATCCCCGTCCAGGAAACACACAGCCAGGCAGATGAGCTCAGAGTCAGAGAAACAGGACTACACTGAAAAACAGGGCGATCAAGGCGACTTTTAAAACATGTTTTTAACCATAGGCGTTTTAGACCATTTTACCTTAAATTAATAATTTTATTTTTATATATATTATATTGTCTGGGCTTTTTTTTGAGTATTCAGTTTCACTTTGATCCATGTTTTTCTTTGTTTTCTAGTTTTATTGGTTTAATTCCTATTGTTGCGTTTTCTGGATATATTTGAATTCTTGGGTTTTTCCTTTGTCGCTGGTCCCCTTTTCTATAGCTCCATTCTAGAATCCTCTCTTTACACCTGCTCCCAATCAACTCATTAGTCCAGTGTTTGTTCTATCTCCCATATAAGCTCTCCCTGTACAGCTCCTCAGTGCTGGTTCCCTGTCTTTCCCTGGTTCCTAGTCTTTCCCTGGCTCCTAGTCTTTCCCTGGTTCCTCGTCTTTCCCTGGTTCCTAGTCTTTCGCTGGCTCCCAGTCTTTCCCTGGTTTCTAGTCTTTCCCTGGTTCCTAGTCTTTCCCTGGCTCCTAGTCTTTCCCTGGTTCCTCGTCTTTCCCTGGCTACCAGTCTTTCCCTGGCTCCCGGTCTTTCCCTGGCTCCCGGTCTTTCCCTGGTTCCTAGTCTTTCCCTGGCTCCCAGTCTTTCGCTGGCTCCCAGTCTTTCCCTGGTTCCTAGTCTTTCCCTGGCTCCTCGTCTTTCCTTGGCTCCTCGTCTTTCCCTGGCTCCTCGTCTTTCCCTGGTTCCTATTCTTTCCCTGGTTCCTATTCTTTCCCTGGTTCCTAGTCTTTCGCTGGCTCCCAGTCTTTCCCTGGTTTCTAGTCTTTCCCTGGTTCCTAGTCTTTCCCTGGCTCCTAGTCTTTCCCTGGCTCCTCATCTTTCCCTGGCTGCCAGTGTTTCCCTGGTTCCTCGTCTTTCCCTGGCTCCTTGTGCAAGTTTTCCCTGATGTCTCCATTGTTCTGGTGAATTTAGCATTTTTAAGTTGGATTTTTGGATTCCTGCCTCTGTTACCTGTGATAACTCCATTAAAGCTATAAGAACTCACCTCTGCCTCCTCACCCCTGCATTTGGGTGCTCAAAACTTCAACCAAAAACTTACAAAATTAAAAACATATTTAATACAGAAAAGTCTAAAACTATACAGTACTTGGATAAAAAACAAACAAAAAAATATATCTAAAAAGAATACATACTTTCCAATTAAATATTTATTCAATTCAAGCTGCCAGTGAAAAAGTAAACATTAGATGAAAATGATGTCATTAATTTTGTAATTGTGGTTCAATAGAAATATTAATAATAAACAAACAAAACAAGTAAGCCAACACCATGGAGTTCATAAGCTAAAATTTTGAGCATTACTTTGAGTGAATCACTTCAATCAGGTGTTTTCTTCAATGTTTAGCCAGATTTCTACTCCTGTTGGTGAAATATTCTAGACCAATGTGCTCTAAGGTGTCTAGGAATGTTTGTTAAATCACTGTTTATAAAAACACAATTCAAGAATCACTATTTCAATCCATCAAATATAATTTTGTATGTTTTTATGTATATTTTTTCTAGTTTCTTATTAGAATTGCTGTTGTGAATTTATCCTTTCTTTATCGGGAGTGTGTAACTTTCAAGCACCACTGTATATATTTACCTTGTTAAATAGAATCTATTTTAGGATTGCCAGTCCAGAGAGGGAGCGGTGTCTAAGGGGAAGGAGAGGAGCAAGGTGGAAGGTCAGGTAAAGCAAGCTAAGTTTTGGTACAGCCCTTCTTAGAAGACAAAAACCTCAGATATGATGTGTTGGTAAATGATTGAGGCAGTTATTGGCAGAAGGCAAGTTTCACAAATATAGAAAATGTATGTAGAAAACAGTGAAATGTTCTACTTAAGGTTTTTAATCCTATAAATGCGGCTCAACCAGCTGCTCGTCTCCCTTACCAAGATGGCGGCAGCGCTGACGCATCCGTCCGGAAGTTGTCGCCCTAAGGTCCCCCGGAAGTAGCGCTGAGCAGTTGTTAGCAGCTAGCTTGCTTTGTGGACCGTCCGGTCGGATCTCAGGCCAGTTTGGATCAGCAGCTGCAGGAATGGGTTCAGTTCTTCCTCTCAGAGACTTTATCAGGCAGAGACTGGATGCTGCTGCGGAGGAGATCTTCTCCGAGGTGGAGAAAACCATCATCCGCCTGGAGGAGGAGCTGGCCGCCCAGAGCAAGCTGCTAGCTGTGTGCCTGAAGCCGCAGGTCAGGCTGCAGAGGCTCGGTAGGTCTGATGTTCATCTGCATCTCTGGAGGTTCCTCTCACTTAGATCCACATTACTAGATGTTCCCACTGTAGAAACACACCAGACTAACCTCCCAATCAATGAGGGCTCAGATTCATGTGGGTTTAATGACTGTTATAATTAGTTCTGGGCGATATGGAATAAATCATTTGGACTATTTTATATCACAATAACGATATATATCGCAATATGCTGCAGTTAAATACGTTTTCAGCAAATCTCTGAAAAATCTGACAAAACAATATACCTGCTCACTTTTTCAACTTTATTTTGAAGTGACATTTATAGAATTGTCACAAATTAGAAAAGTAAATTGTAGTGCAGCAATATATATGCATAAGATGAGGCAGAGGTAGGGCTACAGTATCCTTCACATTTTTTCAAAAATCCTACTGGTATTTAAATTAAATTACCCAAATAAATAAATCAAAGTGCACTAATGCTTAGTTTCTTAAGATTCTGAGTAGAAAATCACACATTTTTGTACAAAAGATAGTTACAAAAATAGTTTTTCAAGTTTCAGAAATCTGTAACGTTGTAGTGCAAATTTTGCATACCATAATAGCAAAATAAATGATCAATGTTAAATAAATCAGGGTTGAATATAACTGTAAACTGTTTATGGCATCAGCCATCATAAAAACGGATACATTGTCAACTCAGAAATGTCGTTTCTGTCAAAACCTTATAGGTCGAGTGTGAGGAAGACAAGTTGGTCAACTGTATTCGGCTAAAGACGTGATCTCTCACATGTGAAAATGTTCCCACTCACACTGAAGGCCCGTTCAGATGAAGAACTAGTAGCAGGAAACACAAATACTCAGCGAGCCGAGCCACTAATGGGAAGTTAGACTCATGCTGTTTCCACCATCCCAGAGGGTCTGCCTCTGAATCAGGCCCAGGCGTCTGTAGATACATGGAGAGCTGCAGTTCAATGGATGCTCTGCTTGGCTGAGAGAGGGCGGGGCCTTGGCCTGCACCTGGTGCCTTTCTGAATTAACTCCCCAAACTCTTTGCTTCTTTGTTGGATAAGGAAGGTCTGGATAATCTTCAGCAGCTGCTGGTGACATGGAGGTGGCTGCTGGTTCTGTACTTTCAGGTGCCGGCGTTGCCATGTCCACCAGCTCTGCTGCAGCTCTCATCTTTATGAACTCCACCCTGTCTTCCTTTATGTATGCTGTCTTAAACCGAAATGTCTAGTTGGTGGTACAGTCATTATGCTTTTCATTCAGGTACTTAAGGATACCCTTTCTGATTGCTTTTTAGAGCTCTGTGTCCCCTTCTTTCTGGCTGGGTATTTCGTTGATGAAGAGATGCAGTACCGGCTTTAGAAAAGAGACGGTGACGTACTTCCCCCCAATAAAGCATCAATAAACTCCAAGAGGGGACCCGGTGCCTTGTTCATGGACGCTAGTACCATCATAACTTGCCATCTTGGCACCAGACTTCTTGCCTAACTAAGATATTAAAAGAAATAGGTTACTTTCATCAGGAAGTGAATCTAGGCTGCAAACATGATCATAATCCAAGGAATCAGTGTGCAATGTCCAGTTTCCACGTCTCACCTTCTTGTCTGCAAGAAGGAGCTGTGACTAGGGCTGGGTGTTTTCGCCAAAGTGATGAATCGATTCGATTTTTATTCATACAGTTCTAAATCGATTAATTTCGATTCGATCTGTTTTTACAATAATGAAAGCGGTTCATCTGTGTTTCAGAATACTCATGTATTTTATTTTTTCCTGTCACATTAAACACAAAGTGCAAACTTGTAAATCGGACAGTTTAAGCTTGAGATGTGAACAAAACTGTCTCATTTGTGCGAACTTGTTTGTGAAAAGTGAAAAAGTGAATCCTCACTCGAGCAAACAGACGTGACACAGCAGACATTCATGCTGCATTATCTCCACTACACAAACCATATTTGCAGCGTTGTCTGTAACTACAGGGTGTTTGCTGCTCTGCCTCCATTGGTTAATGTCTTCAGTCAACCTATTGGCTGTATTTGCAGCTGTCTGGCTTGAAGTCATCTTGAGTGCATCTTTCCTGCTCATTTGATTGTGAAGGTAACGTGCGTCACTATAAAATTAATCAATTTAATTCCCTAGACATCGATTCTGCAAAAATGTAAAGGAATCGATTCAAAATCGATTTTTTTACCCAGCCTTAGCTGTGACAGAGCTTTCTCCTGCTCTAGGAACCTGTGGATCATCTGCTGCTGTGAACCCCATTCTGTGGGGGTTTCAGTGATGAGCTGACGGGGAGGCAAGCCGGGCACAGCTTGAGCCTTGGCCAACTCACGTTTTCTCTTCCACGAGTTGGAGAACACGCTCACCACCTATTTACAGACCCCTTCCACAGCCTGCTCTGTAGATGCTGGTCTGAGAGCTTTCAATGCGTTCTCTGTTTCAATAAAAGATGAGTGTAATTTAATAACAGAAATGTGAATTTTATGATATAAACATTTATTTATTTTATAATAAAATCAAATTAAATCTGCACACAACTCCCGTCATCCATTACGACACCCACAGCCAGGATCCATTATCTGGGAGAAACCCTGGTTAGTATTAATGTGTTGTGTGTAGGCTGATCAAACATAAAACAGGAAAACCAAACCAAGTTCCATTTCACTAATATTTTGTTGTCAGTTTAATTAAGAATTGTCATTGTCACCAGTTGTTACCATGGTGATATTATTTGAGAAAGAAACCAGCTCAAGAAGTACACAGATAACATAATACACAGGAAAAACAGACACGCTCCCTCAGTGATGCACTCATGCTCGTACTAAATTACACTTAAATTACACTTAAATTAGACTTACCAGTAGCTAGCTAGAGACTAACCATTCATCCAGTTCCATTGCAGTGATATTGTTAGTGGCATTATCTGTGGTGACACCGACTAGGTGGCTTTCTTGCAGCCCCCATGACTAGGGATGAGGATCGTTAATATTTATTGATATCGATACCTTTATCGATACTCCTTATCGATCCGAGTCTTTATCGATACCACTATCGATACTTTTCTGTTATTTGGTGGAGAGACGATGCGACAATATGTTTTTAACAGACAGAAATGAAGTGGGAAAAAAACTATTTGAAGAAATCTCTTCTTTTGGTTTAAAAAAATATATACATTTTCACAATTGTTGGTTAATGTATTGTCTACTGTCACTTTTCATCATGTTTTTAGTGATTAGGAAAATATTTAGCAAATAAATAATTGTATTTTAAATTAAATGTATTTTTTAATAAATGTTGGCATCAGTAGTTTAATTATATATTCTAAAATAATTAGAGCAATATACAACTATATTACTGATGTTTCTCACCAAAAACTCAATTTCCCTTTTCTTTACGTTACACTTGAACGCCTCATGATAACCTAATTGTCGTTTTACTGAGCCAATCTGAACACATCATCACGCAGCACGTCTGAAACTTTATTTACTTTTCAAGCTAACTAGCTTGTATGCTGCCGATTACAACACGGATTTCACAATTACTATTTTTAACTGACCGGACAAGCTACAAAGTCTGTGTGCGCGCTTAGCAGTGGTACTCTGAGTGGATGATGAAGACAGGCCCGACTGTGGTGCGGCGGCAGGAGGAGGAGGAGGAGGAGTCTTTTCAACCCGGAGACAGTCGAAGGTGCTGCATTTGGCCTTTATTTGATGCACAATACTAATGTGCTTGGCCATTGAGGTTATGTTCCCCCCTTTAAAAGAGATGATTTTTGCAACATACGCTGCATTTCGCTTCTTCTTTATCTTTGAGCTTGGTAAAGTGAAGCCAAACTTTAGACCTTTTCGTCTGTTCAGCCATCCTCGAGTCACGAGCGAAGTTAACTGCCAGACTTCACTGGTTTTACTTTTAATATCTGTTTGCTTACAATTTCATTCCAAAACATTGGTGGACATGCTGCAGTGATTGGATTGATTAGATTTAAATGCTGTGACGCGACTCGAGGGACACACAATTATGTTACAGGACCTCCGGGAGAAAAAAAAAAAAACGACCAGACTCGATAGTGGTATCGATAAGCCCAAACGTTATTGATTTTCGGGTTTTGAAAAAAGTGGAACCGGGTCCTTGATAGAACCGGGTTTCGATCCCCATCCCTACCAATGACTGCAGTGTATCTCTGAGACCTAGATAGATAAATGCTTTTATTTATATATATATATTATCAATAGAATAAATATGCAGCAGTAACACAATGATACAAACTACTGCTGAAGTAACATACCTTGGGCTAACATGGCTCCTGTGTGGTCATCTGGAATGTAGGCAGTCTGTAAATGGCGAGCGCAGAGGGTCCAGCCTTCACTGATGAAATGGATGGTTACACTCATATAGGGCTGCGTCACCCTGCTTTTCAAGGCATAATGCACCACGCTGCAACCCTCCTTCTCTGCTTTGGCCTGGCATGCGTCATATAAGCGAGGCAACTCAACTTGGCTGAAGTGCTTGCGACTGGGCATAACATACCCCGGGTCAAGGACTTTGACAAGCTCTCGGAAGCTCTCCTTCTCAACGTCATACATGGGGACCATGCCTTTACATATGTAATGTGCGATGGCAACTGTCATTTGTGTATGGCGATTAAAAGTTTTCTCATACGGGATGCATCCTGCTAACGACTCCGTTATCTTTGGCTGGCTATGGTTTTTATTTTTGCAACTTCCTCTCGCTGTTTCACAACTTGCTTTACCTCGCACTTTTTGGATCCTTATGTATTCTTTTTCCTGGTTCTTCTTTAGGTGATAGAAGAGGTTTGCCCGCCCGGCAAGTTCAATAATCACAAAAAAAAAAATGTATTTATCACTCAAAATTACTTTACAGGGTTCCCGCGGGTCCTTAAAAAGTCTTAAAAGGCATTGAATTCTTTAAAATAAAATTAAGGCCTTAATTGGTATTAAAATGTCTTAAATTAGTCTATCATAGGTCTTAATTTTTAAAACATCATAAATAGGATTATTTTTATTACGATTTATTTTTGTAATATAAATAATTTTTTTATTATAAAAAAAAAAATTAACGGCTCGCCATTATTGGTTCCGTCCCGAAAGCGGAACCAATAAAAGCGTTGTTGCGGCCGGGACATTTGGGAGATGCGCCATGAACATAAATATGAGCAAGTGTAAATGTAACCAAAATAGTCTCCAGCCAAGAGTTTTCTCCATGGCTAAAACCAGGGAACATACATGAGGCTCAGGGGATTTATGCAAGAAGTCATTCAAGCTCAGAACGATGGGAATTAAGGCAGTGGAGTCGCACACGCGAAGCACGAAACACAAAGCGTCAAAATGGAGTTACAGAGAAACAGGCGGTATTTCTCAGTTTAGTTCCACCCTTGTCTCTGCAACGCCTCCACTTATCACCAAATCAAACATACTAAGAAAACCATACAAAGAAAAATAGCTGCAAAAAGACTTAGCACTGGTTATGTTGGGGCTTTAAAACTGATTTGTTTTGTTCCCTGCTAAAACAAAGTTTGTGAATTCAGTTAAATAATTGTTCAAATATATCTGTCATTTGTGTGTTTTTAGCTTTCTTCCTGTATGGGAAGCTTTTCAAAATTTGAAACATTAGTGCAGTGCTTTATGTTAAAATAAACCTTTGGGTTAAGTTGTCGCAAGCAGGTTTTTCTTCTGTTTCTTGTGAATTTGGTCTTACATTTTTATTTCAAGTGGCATTAAAAAGTCTTAAAAAGCCTTGAATTTAACTTGCCTTATGCTGTAGGAACTAGGGCTGCAACTAACGATTATTTTAAAAATCGATGAATCGGCCGATTATTTTTTCGAGTAATCAATGAATCGGACAAAAAATATTTTTTATATTAACCTCTTTATTCCAAAATAAACATTTTAGACAGAACAAACAAGCACACAAGTACAGGTTGCTCATTAACTGTACTGGTGCAATATGAAAAATAAATGTTTTTGTAAAACTACGCAAACTTACATGAGAAATGTAGCTGTACATCCACAAAATATAGGCTACTTTGTTTCATAAAGCGCAAAAAAAGACATTTTTGTTTTAAAAGCCCCTAAGGGGTTCAAACAATTTCAACAAATGAGTTTTTTTAGACTAGAAGAGTTCTGCCTTTTAAGACAGGAAAGTATAGCAGTTAAAGTTGCTACTTGAGAAAATACTGAACCATAGAGATAAAAATAGCCCTGTGGTTCAAATTATAAATTGTATTTGGAATAAAAATGAGAGAACTAGGGGTGGTAAAAAACACATCCTCTAAAGACAGATATTTACATGGGAATGTGGCAGATAATTAATTGACATATTCCTGATCTTGCTGGATTTTATTCTGCTTTACTTCCATAAATTTCAGGATCTTCTTTACTTTATCTTTGCCAGAAGCTTTAAACTTGAAAAGCCTTGCCCTCATAGTTTGCAAGTTAATTTATTTATAAAGGCTATTTTAATTATTGTGATCAATTTGCGCCGTCAATCCTGGCGCATGCGCGCTTCATTTGCAGTCTGGACGCTGAAGGTAACATCCTGCGGCTCTGACTGCAGCGCTGAGAGGGACTCCTGCGGGAGAACAGGGTTGGGATGGGGGAGGCGCAACACGGCAGAGTAGGAACGATACATGCTTTCACGTAAGAGTCTCCAAAAGCCGCCAGTGACACCGTAAAAAGTCGCCAGATTTGTCGCTAGTCGCTTTTTTTTTTTTAAATAGTCGCGGGAGGGGTCTGAAAAGTCGCTAAATATAGCGACAAAGCTGCAGCGCTGGCTCGCTCTGCCGTAATTTTTTTTTCTTCCCCCGTTTCAGTCAAGTGGCAGTGATGACGGCGGCGGTGGATGACGCATTAATCGCGCGACACAAATAATCGATGATGAAATTCGTTGCCAATGCTTTTAAAAGTCGATTTCTATCAATTTTTATCGATTCGTTGTTGCAGCCCTAGTAGGAACCCTTTTTAAAATCACTGACATTCAATGAAAAAGACCCAGAAGTGTTGCCGGCGCGATTTTTGTTGTTTTGTACACATTCTCGCATGATTTGGAAAAGCCGCGTGATTTTCCGCCAGATGGCATGATTTTTGTCCGGGAATTGGCGTGAATCAGACACATTTTTTTTGACTTAGCAGGCTAAAAAACAACAACAAGGCAAAAAAATGTATGTACAGTAACACACCCACCACCTATTTTACCCTCCACCCATTTCACCCACCACCCAGATAACCTAGATTAAAAATTTTCAGTCAGGGATTAGGAAAATTGGCATAATTGTATGCCATGTGCACAGTGTAAATATGGCTATCATATGGCAGCCTTCTGTACAGTGATGCAGGTCATACATTAAAAAATGTTCATTACATTTTTTCTCTTCGACATTGGAGAGGTGCATTTAAATGTTATAGAGCTAAACATGTTAGATTTGTGACCTGTTATGTTCTTATTATTGTCTTGTTGCTGCATTTATTTTGTCAGGGAAAACTAATCCTGAGTCAGTTAAAAGTCAGGGAATTCTGAAATGATGTCAGACTGTGGAAACCCTGAATAAAATAACTATGTATAATGATTCTCTAGAAAAGATTTATATTATATTAATAGTATCATCTTGAATAAACATACCGTGACTCTAAAATAAAAGTTATTCATTTGTGACATTGACTTGACTTGTGATTTATCTTAAGTTTTTAACCTGTCAAGTTTTTTTTAGATTTTTAACATTACAATTTATATTTTTCCAAGCACACAACAGTTTAAAGCAAAGTTTAGTTTGAAAAGATTATGCAGGAAGGATTGAAAAGCATGTTAACACAGTAATGTTAATGCATGCATATACACACCAGGAACCTGTAAACTTAAAAAATACTAAATTACAAAAAACAAACATGTTTCACTGATATATATACAAAAATGAATATTAGGAACTATATTTATCAAACATTATACTGGGCAAGTTAAAATAGTTTCTGGGCAAATGAAATGTGAAAGTCACTTGCCCTTTGGGCAAGTAAGGTAACAATCCTTAACGTCAACCCCTGATGTGTGTATATATATATATATATATATATATATATATATATATATATATATATATATATATATATATATATATATATATATATATATATATATATTGGCCGATATCCGATATGCCGATATTTTAAAACTCATGTAGCAGCAGCATGTCCACCAATGTTTTGGAATGAAATTGTAAGCAAACAGATATTAAAACTAAAACCAGTGAAGTCTGGCAGTTAACTTCGCTCGCGACTCGAGGATGGCTGAACGGACGAAAAGGTCTAAAGTTTGGCCAAGCTCAAAGATAAAGAAGAAGCGAAATGCAGATTATGTTGCAAAATCATTTCTTTTAAAGGGGGGAACACAACCTCAATGGCCAAGCACATTAGTATTGTGCATCAAATAAAGGCCAAATGCAGCACCTTCGACTGTCTCTGGGTTGAAAAGACTCCTCCTCTTCCTGCTGCTAAAAACATGATGAAAAGTGACAGACATGTTAATTTTTCTTAAAAAAAACAAACACCTGTTAATTTATGAGCTGATATTTTATTTCCTTTTGTGTGACACAGCATATTATTTATTTAATTTATATACATTATGACATTTTATTTTTCATTTGGTGCTGCTGATATATTCTAGTTAGTTTTATGTCATTTCGAAGTGGCCTATTACATTAGCCATGTTTATTGAAGGCTAGAAACATTTTTGTTATGCTCACTTGTTAAGCAATAAAAGCGATACCAGTTCTGTTAAAAACATATTGTTGCATCGTCTTTCCACCAAATAACAGAAAAGTATCGATAGTGGTATCGATAGAGACTCGGATCGATAAGGAGTATCGATAAAGGTATCGATATCAATAAAAATTAACGATCTCCATCCCTACCGATAACCGATATCGATACCGATGTTAAAGCTGGACAAAAATAAGTAGTCATTGAAAATAGAAGTTTTGTTATCCATTTCTGACACTTTGAAAAATAATATATTCAAAAATATATTTTCATATGCTGATATCAAATTGATTTTGAAAAAAACGCGGTATCGATCTATTTTACTTTCAAAATCTGGTGAAATTTCATCGTTCTGTTACAAACTCTCGTGATATTTTGCAAATTCTTGTGAGATTTTGTTAGTAAAATAGATCGATACCATGTCAATATATCAACATATAAAAAGATGGCAAAATTTTGTGAGTTTTCGGGGGATTTCGTAGCATAACGATGACATATAGCAATATTTCATTAGTAAAAGAGATTGATATGTTGTTTTTAAATGGCAATATATCAGCATATGAATATATTGTGATATTTTAATGTATCAATATTTTTTCCCTCGTCTTTAGAAGTTTTTAAGTCTGTAAAAAGAGGTTTTTGAGGAAGAAGAAGAAGTAGTATTTTTTTTTTTTTTGACTTTAGAAACTCAGAAGCTGATCAAATATCGGGTTAAATATCGGTGGGGTGGCCGATGTCCGATATTTATAAAGCCACATAAAGTTGGTGCTTTAGGCGGGTCGGGTCACAGAAACTAGAGGTCCGGTGCCACTCAGCAAACCCACGTTACTGCCACCCTATGGCCGTAGGTGTTACAGGTAGGTTCTGATACCGTTTTGTTGGTGGAACTGGACTCAGTCTGTTTGGACTGAACTCATTATTGTTCTGTATGAACCCATCAGTCAGAAACAGATTCAGTTATCAGAACACAGACTAATCCTGGTGTTCCATTGTTGGTGGTTCTGAAGTTCAGAACATCTTTTGGTTCGCCATCATGATGATGATATTCTCTGTCTCCTCAGGACTTCCTCCCAGATGGGTTTATAAGGAAGAGGTTCTGACCAACTATGGGAGTCTCTGTGTTCAGGACAAGGTGGAACCAGAACCTCCACGCATTAAAGAGGAGGAAGTGGAGCTGTATCCCCCTGAGTTCACACAGAACTTCACAGAACCAGAACCTCCACAGACTGAAGAGGCTCAGCCGCAGCCAGAACCTTTGAAGGGAGAAGGAGCTTTGGATGATTCAGAATCTCCTCAGAATGGAGATGAACAGTTTGGACCAGAACCTCTGCAAATGGACCAGACCCTGGCGGAGCCAGACAGTCCGCAGATCATAGACGACCTGGACGAGTTAGGACCTTTTGACATCGAAGAGGCCCTGTCAGAACCAGGATGTCCACAGATTATAGACGACTTGGGCGAGTTGGAGTACCTGGACACCGAGGAGGACCTGGAGGAACCAGAAGTCCTGGAACCAGAAGATGACCCGGAGTCAGAAGACCCAGAATCTCCCCAGAATAAATCCAGAAAAGTGGAGTTCTGGACCCGACATGACGATGAGGGTCTGCTGCTTAGGAAGGAGTTTGATACCTTTGTGCCGCGACATAGAAAGTCCACTAGCGCAGGACCATCGGGGAGTTCTGAAAACGACCCGGCAAACGTCCAAATACCAGGTACGAAACACTGCAATGGTCCGAATGACCCAAAGGGTCTGGAACAGAGACTAGCCCACTGCCTTAATCTGAACCCATTTAATCCAGATTATTAAGGGCCTCACTGGAGCCGTTCAGGTGTGTTAAGTCTATATTTAGGTTCAACTGTTGGTTCTGGTTTAATTTGGACCAGCAAAATTATTTTGGGTTCTTAATCTCTAGAGGAAATGGGTCGTTTAGGGTTGGGAAATAGTGTTTACCTGTTTAGGCAAGGAAAACCAACAGAACCAGGATCAACCATGACTTTATTTGAGGAAACCACCTCTAAACCAGTCTAATCCTAGAAGGAGAAAGTAACCAAACCCTTCATTGGTGTGTTCAATTTGGCACAAGCAGAACCTGACTGATAGCATGAAGTAGGCTAGAAGTTCCCAAAAGTTTCCATTCAGCTGCTTGTCTTTCTGCCCCTAAAACGGTGTGAACCCCAGAAAACATTGCAACTTATTTTGCTTCCAATCTGACAGGAAATCTTATTGGACAAAGTAGTGGCGTTTTAGCGCTCATTGAGAGTCAGTGGAGATGATCGCACCTGACATGATTCTCTGCAGAGGGCTGCGTAGCTCTGACTGAGGTAGACCCCAGGTCTGTTTCGGTCGGACTATGCAGCAATTCACCGGCAATTTCATGGGTCTGACAGGAAGAGAGACAAAATAAAAGCCCCATTTAAAAGCTACCTTTGCCAAGCTGGGTTCCTTATGACCATTTACACACCACACTAGCATGATTCCTCGTCTCCTAGTGGCAATCTATGGTATTACTTCTCTCTAGAGGTAAAAAAAGCAAGCCAACATGGCGGCACCTGCAACATTCAGGAAGATTGTGGAGAGTCAGGCGAAGAAGTCAGCCTTTGGTGAATTACTTGACAGAGTCGGCTTTTGGAAAGTTGATACGACAAACGATAGTCTACTCTGGGCTTACAGACGCAAGAAACCACAGATAGTTGTTTGTGGTTCTGTGAAGGAACAAATCTTGGCAGTGGTTCGGATTCCTTTAGTTTATACTAGGAATATATCTGGACCTCTTGTAAAACTCAGCAGACACTCAGATAACCAAAGCTGAGGAGGAGCAGATCCAGTTTGTCAGTGTTCTGATTGGTGGAGACTGACCAGACCTGAGCTCCTCCTAGTCGACCCATTAGTGCAGAAACAGCTGAGACTCCATTGTTGATTTTTTATGGTTTAGCTCTGTGGACTAACTTACTTTTTTCTGATTCTTTTTTGTTTTCCATGAAACAGAACAGAACCATGTTTATCGGGAAGACGTTCCAACTGAGCCCGAAAAGATCCTCAGTGTGGATTCAAAGAAACCAGGGTTTCTGCAGATTAAAGAGGAGCAGGAAGAAGTGGGCTCCAGTCTCGCTGGACAGAGACCAGAGACAGACTTCTTCATGGTGACCGTTAACTATGATGAAGGGGAGCAGAGTGAACCAGAACCAAGCAGTTCGCAGCAGTCCGAAGACTCGAATGAACCCAAACCCTTTGTTTGTAAGACTTGTGGCAAAAAGTTCCCCAACATGTTGCTGCTGCACGACCACCGAGACACGCACCAGAACGAGAAGCCTTACTCCTGTGAGCTGTGTACGCGGCGCTTTGCCCGGCGGGACAGTGCCTTCCGCCATATGATTACGCACACCGGTGAGAAGCCCTTCTCCTGTAAGATCTGCGGGGAAAAGTTCGGCTTGAACAGTCACCTGCTGCGCCACCTGAGGCGGCACACGGGGGAGAAGCCTTTCTCCTGCCATATCTGTCACAAGCGCTTCAGCCAGAGCAACACCCTGACCTGTCACGTCAGAACTCACACAGGGGAAAAGCCCTACCCCTGCAGAGTGTGCGGGAAGGGCTTCGTCAGGAGGAGCGCTATGAACATCCACATGAGGATTCACACAGGAGAGAAGCCGTTTACCTGCAAAGTGTGTCACAAAACCTTCAGTCGAGGGACGGGGCTGAGCTACCACATGAGGACACACACGGGGGAGAAGCCGTATTCCTGCAAACTGTGTGGGAGAACCTTCAGACAATCCAGCCACTTGCTGTGCCACAAGAAGCATTCCCACAGGGTCTGACCCGCAGAGTGAAAACATCTGGTTTTCTGATCCTGTGCTGAATGAGTTAAACTAAACTGAACCTTCAGGCGGTTCTTCTGGGCCCATTGATACCAGGAGAACATTGGACACTTCGTTAACCTACTGCAGGTGGCCCTTCTATTGGTAGCAACAGCATTAGCGTATTTAATGTCACCTCATGTATGCTGATGTTCGAAGGACAGTAACACACAGTGGGACATATGGAAAGTCTGTTTATCATATAGTGATGTAGGATCTACTTTGTTTTCCTTACTCAGATGACGTCTACTCTACTTGTGATGAACATCCAACAAACTTTAACATCGGTCTTCCAATAAGAGATGACTTCACGTTCATTAATTTCCTGCTGTTGTTTTTTTTATACTTTCAACTCCAATTATCCACTAAATCTCTTAAAAGTATGAAGGAATGTTATTTATTAGAAAAATTTGTGGATTTCCTAAACGCAGAGTGGAATTTAATTTAGATTCCCTCCATCCATTTTCCGTCATGATTATAACTGCTGGGGTCATGAGGGGTGCTGATGCCTATCTCCAATTCTTAATGGGTGAGAGGCGGGGTACACCCTGGACAGGTCGCCAGTCATACAGCGCCAATTCAAAAGACAACATTTACAGCACCTTACAGGGACAATTCAACCAGAACCAGTCAGATTAAAAACGTCTCTATCTGAAGAAAAACAGTTAAATCAATAACTTTTGAGGATTTCCTCCTCCTGGATGAGGATTTGGGGACCACAGACGTTACTTGCATTGTACCATTTACTGTACAGCAATCCTTTACACAGACGATGCATGCAGGGACAGTGGAGGGGAAAAAATCCCTTTTTACAGGAACAAACCTCCAGCAGAACCAGGCTCAGTGTGAGCGGCCATCGAATGAGACTGACTGGGGTTCAATAAGATAGAAGCGGACATACAAAAGGAACATGAAGCACTGGTCTATAAATACTTAATATTTTAGAAAAGGTAATGTAAGCTAGTTTCATAGCTGGTTCTGTCTGGGAAAGAAATTGTTAATCAGATGAGCTCAGCCATGTTGTTTTTCTCCCTGGCTGCTCTCAATCAACTTCTGGACCAAATCCTGACTGATAGCAGTCCATTCTTGCCCAATCAATGCCTGCATTTTGTCAGAATTCCTAGGTTTTCGTTTGCCCACCCGTCTCTTGATGATTGACCACAAGTTTTCAATGGGATTAAGATCAGGGGTGTTTCCAGGCCATGGACCCAAAATCTCTTATGTTTTGTTCTCTGAGCTAGTTAGATATGGTAAATGGTAAATGGCATGTGCACAGCTGCCCTGGGGCTCACTGACAGAAGCGGGGCTGCCATACACTGGCGCCACCGGGCCCCCTGACCACCATCAGTAGACAATGCAGGTGAAGTGTCTTGCCCAAGGACACAACGACACTGAAAGTCGGAGTCACCTTTGCTTTATGTAAGGTGCTCCATCATGCTGGAAAAGGCATTGTTCATCACCAAACTGCTCTTGGACGGTTGGAAGAAGTTGATTTCGGAGGGCATTCTGATACCATTCTTTATTCATGGCTGTGTTTTTAGGTCAGACTGTGAGAGAGCCGACTCCCTTGGCTGAGAAGCAACCCCACACATGAATGGTTTCAGGAGGCTTTACAGTTGGCATGAGACCAGACTGGTGGTAGCGCTCACCTCGTCTTCTCCCAACAAGCTGTTTTCCAGATGTCCCAAACAATGGGAAAGAGGATTGATGAGAGAAAATGACTTTTCCCCAGTCCTCAGCAGTCCACTCCCTGTACCTTTAGCAGAATATCAGTCTGCCCCTGATGTTTTTCCTGGAGAGAAGTGGCTTCTTTGCTGCCCTCCTTGAGACCAGGCCTTGCTCCAAGAGTCTCCGCCTCACAGTGCGTGCAGATGCACTCACACCTGCCCGCTGCCATTCCTGAGCAAGCTCTGCACCGCTGGCAGCCCGATCCTGCAGCTGAAACACTTTTAAGAGACGGTCCTGGCTCTTGCTAACCTGACTCCCCCAGATGGATTTGCTCTGCATATCCATCTGGAAACCTTCCGTAGAAGTAATTTTGGGAAGGGGCGAAAGTACTGGTTAGCTGATTGGCCTATGTTGGTGATAGACGGGCCAAATAAACCAATCAGATCAACGAAGCATATGACGTAACAGAGCGACAACGAAGAGGAGCCAATTGATAGATCAAACTCTTGCCAAAACCAGTCGGGAGAAGAGCAAAAACATATTTTCCTCTGAGAAAAGTCTCCAGAGCAATGTTTTGCTCTTCTTTCAGTGAAGAAATACAGTTTAATTCTGATAAAACTTGCTAGGTAGCCACGCTACAGCTAGTTTCATCGGCTGAAGCCGCCATGTTCTTTAGACTGAACTGTTGCGCTTGTCGTTGCGTCACACCTCAACCCGCCCTCAAAGCCAACGCTGATTGGACGTTCGTTTGGTGAATGGCTCCAAATTTTCTTCAACGGAGAGTCTCCAGACTGATTAGTGAGTGAAATCTTGAAAGCTCGCGAGATCATGATGGTCTCACGAGGCTATGCGCTTGCTGGTCTTTTTTAGGCGCCCTGGAGCCTTTATGGCAACAATGGAACCTCTCTCCTTGAAGTTCTTGATGATGCCATAGATTGTTGACTGAGGTGCAATCTTTCTAGCTGCCATTCTCTTTCCTGTTAGGCCACTATTGTGCAGTGCAATGATGACTGTACGTGTTTCTTTAGAGATAACCATGGTTCACAGAAGAGAAACAAAGATGGCAAGCACCAGCCTTTTTTTTAAAGTGTCCAGTGGTGTCATTCTGACTTAATCCTGACAGATTGATCTCCAGCCGTGTCCTCATCACCACCCACACCTGTGTAAATGGAGCAATCATTGAAACCATGTTAGCTGCAGGGCTGCAATGACGTTGAAATGTGTTTTGGGGGATAAAGTTCATTTTCTAGGCAAATATTGACTTTGCAATGAATTGCTGTTACGCTGATCACTCTTATAACATTCTGGAGTATATGCAAATTGCCGTTATAAAATCTGATGCAGTAGACTTCCTAAATATTAACATTTAAATCATTCTCTAAACTTTTGGCCATGACTGTAGAGCCCTAGGATGATGCAGCTGATGCTCATCTAGAATTTCTCCCAGCAGATGTTTTCCTCTCACCGGGCTGCTGAACTGTCATCCTGTAACAGGTCTACTATCTCTGGTTCCTCACAGCTCTTTGGTCTGATGATGATGGACAAGTTGGAGTCTAAGTGGACAGGTGTCCTTTATTCAAATAACGTGTTTCCAGCAGGTGGAGTTAATGCAGGTGAAGAGTGGAGGACAGGTTAGTGACCCCAAGATAATTTCATTCCATAAAGGAAGAATAATGAAAGAAAGTGGGATGAGAAAATAGTCCAGTCTCATGGTGGATGGTCGTTTGGTGCATGGCGCGTGTTTTGAAGTCGCTTGTGGAGAAATGTCCTGGTCCGTGAGTAGTGAGGAAACAGGAAGCGATTCTTGTGGGATGGAAGAGGGAAATGGTGACAAAGAAGGTTGGATGATAGCAACATCAAAAAATGAGAAAAAGCAGAGATCAGTTAAAGGGGAATCCAGTTTAGAACAATCAAGTGATGATCAATCCATACATTCCACAGCAAAACAAAATGAGTACAAAGTCGTTAATCAGGCAGACTCTTTTACAAATTGGAATCCGGTTCACTTAACAAAAGCCATAAAAAAACTTGTTGGAGAAGTCAGAGGTGCCAGAATTCTGTACAGTGGAGACCTGCTAATAAACTGCAGAGACAGCGCCCAGCAAGGCAAAGCCATTCAGATCAACAAAACTGACGGGATAAGAGTTCAGTGCAGCTTAATGGAGAACAAAAAGATCAGCAGGGGAGTCATTGGAGGAGTTCCTCTAAGAGTTTCTGAAAAAGAGATTCTAGAAAACATAAGCGGTGCAAAAGTAAAAGAAGTAAAATGATTAAAAACAACAAGAAACGGAGAAAGATCTGACAGTTTATCTGTGTTAATTAAATTCGAGGAATAGCAATTACCAAGCAAAGTATTCATCGGTTACATCAGTTATAATGTCAAAATTTACAATCCTCCACCTTTGAGATGTTTCAAATGCCAAAAATTCGGTCGAGTAGCAGCAGTTTGTAAAGGAAAACAGAGGTGTGGAAGGTGTGCAGGAGAGCATCAGTACGGAATATGTGGAAAAGAAGCTCAAATAAAATGCTGTAACTGTGGTGGAGAACATACTTAAAGTGAGCAAAAGGTCTGAGGAATTTAAAAAAATGAAATTTGAGCTCGGAATAACTTACGCTGAAGCTGCAAAAAGGATCCCATCTCAGTCAGGAAAAAACAAACCAACAGTTCAACACACGGCAGATTCCAAACCTCTAGAGAAATGTCCAAAAATTGAAGATTACTCACTAATTGTTATAAAGAGAGATTTTGTTCGATTCATGGTGGAAGTTATTAATTGTAGTGCACCGACGACAAGAAAAAACGAAAAAATCTAAATAATAGTGAAGGCTGCAGAAAATTATCTGGAACTTAAAGATTTAAACTGGGAGATGATTGAAAGCATGATGGGAAAACCGACCATCAGAAACTGGCAAAGTGACGATGACTTAAAGTTAAATTAAAATTATAAGGGCAAATATGATTTAGTATTTATTATGTTGAGTTAAGTTACACAGTTTATTTTTTTGTTTCTGGGGTGAATCGTTTCCTGTTTCCTTGCTTTACTCCATATCAGTTGGTGGCGCTAATGCACATCTCACAAGTCTGCCAACCGCCATAAAACCTCAGAAGAAGAAGAAGCACAGTGGGATTTTTCTGGAGTTGGTTTTAGATTCAGATTCAGTTAGTGTTTCTGTGATGAACTTGAAGACCTTCATTCTCATTAGAGGTCTGATTATTTCTGCTCCCATAGCTCCCAGTTTATTCTGGATCAGTAGAAAATAAACTATCAGCCATAAAGCAGGTCTGTCTCTGCACCTGATTGGCTACATGGTTTCTTTTCTTATTACCTACAGAGCTCAGTGGAACCAGCTGAAGGTTCAGCAGATGGTCGGTTCCTGCAGATGTGATCTGATGTAGAAATAAACTAGTTCTAACTTGGTCTTTGAGGGAGAGGAGTTGAAATGATGACAGATGGAGGCAGAGGTGATGAAGTCTGGGTCTGGATCCCCTCTGACTGGTTAGGGACTTTAACAGAGGAAACACTTTGTCTGAAGAATTTAGAACCGCTTTAGGATTTTAATTTTAAATCCATCACGGTTCATGATGGAGTTTCTGGTAATGGATGGAGCTGGAGAGGAAACAGATGAACGCTGCTTAACTGGGACCGGGTCACATGGGGAGTAGTTAAAGCAGAGATTCCCAGTATTCTATCCCCCTGACACCTCCTCCTGCTCCTCTAAGGAAGTCTGAGGCGTTCCTCCCTATGGAAGCATCGGCCTCCTCAACCAACTCCTAATATGGAGGAGAAGCAGCTTTTCTCTGAGTGTCTCCAGGATGGCAGAGCTGCTCATCTATAAAGGAGGGAGGATGAGGAGCTCAGCCTCTTGAACTCTGTTCTGGATGTTGATTGGTCCACTAGTGCCTTTAGATAACTTCCTTGATCTGATGTATGATTCATTAGTCTGAAGGTGACCAACTGCTCCACCAGCCAACAGGTCACATCATGACTGCATTGGATGTTACCTTCATAGATGCACTAAGCTGTGGTAGACGGGTTCTAAGATCAAATACTATTTAATCCATCAAAGTTCTTCAGTGAACCAAGAAGAATTTGTCAATAATAAAAGTTTTCTGCTTAAAATGGATGTTTAACCTCTATTGCTGTGCCTGTAAACGTCTGACATGTTTAGCATCAATGTGCTTCTTATATGTTCTATTTTATTAATGTGAGCGTCTGTGTTTGATCCGATCTGGTCATGTTCTGAGGTTTGGATCTGTTCTGCCCTAGAAATAAAGTTTGGAGAAGAAGTTTGACCCAAAGAGTATTTCTTTCAAACTGATGTTTAATTTCTTTTTGTTTCTCTTATCCATCAAATCATCATCAACTCTTGCAGTGATTTCATCAGACCTTCCTATACAAACCGCGTGGGGCCAAAAGGCCAAAGTTGAACTCCACTCAGTGAGAGCGTTCACTGCTCCTCCTTCACCTCATGCAACTAGATACACCTGAGATGTTGTCAAACAGCAGCACCGCATTAAATGGGAGGAGCGGTGATCACTGAAGTTGAAATTAACTGAACTTTTCCATAAAACCGTGACACGGCAGCCAATCAGAGACTGGTTGGAGGTGAAGGTTTTTACTTAAAATGGAATGGAGGAGAGAAACCATCTCTGTGACTGCCTCGGTCATTTCTCTGGACCCCTTTGAACAGAGAGCAGATGTTTCAGCTGCTGGTTTGTGGTGTTTCAGTGAAGCTCTTATCATTGATGTCCAAGTCTGATGTGGTTGGAGGTGTTGGAACCAGTCAGCGTTGCCCTGTGAGGCAGACAGTCTGTGAACAAGAACTGATGTTAGGATGCATCTGGTTTCACACTGACAGTGTTTCAGAAAGCTGACGTTCTGCCTCTCTGAGAGACAACAGGTCCTCGAATAACAGCCTCTGTTGCTCCTGAGGCCTCCTGCTGTCAGGGTGATCAGATGTTCTTCTCCTTTGGTCAGCTGACTGAACTCACCTCATGTAGCCTGATCAGAACATCATGTCAGACCTTCAGATCAGGAACATCTTGCTTATCATTGATCTCTGTCTCCTGTCCTCAGAGTGCAGACATGTCTTCCAGCAGCAACCTGCGGTCTGAGGATCAGTTCCTGTGCTCCATCTGTCTGGATGTCTTCACTGATTGTCCTCTGTGCAAAGAACATTTTACCTCTAGAGCTCAGCAGAAGGTCAACTCCTTTATCAAAGAGATGGTTTCTTAGTTCAGACGTGAAGCTCAGCAGAAAGCCATCAGAAGAAGCATCTCAGAGCAACAAGCTGCCAAACCAGGAGAAGTTCCCTGTGACGTCTGCACTGGAACCAAACTGAAGGCCCTGAAGTCCTGCCTGGTGTGTCTCCTCTCCTACTGTCAGACTCACCTGGAGCCTCATCTGACAGCTCCACGTCTGAAGAAACATCAGCTGATGGAGCCTGTGGAGAACCTGGAGGACAGGATGTGTCTGCAGCCCGATAAAAAAGAAATAAAAAAGAAATAAAAGATTGCTAGATGCCCTCCATTACTACCATCCATGCTTAGTTCTGGAAACACAGAGCGCACTCGCTACTCATGATGCCATTGCATCTACTGTGCATGCAAAACAGTTGAGCTTTATGGATGCAGTTAACATATGGGAGATCCCATACAAGCCAGATGTATTTGGAAATGTGAACGACCACGCAAAATAATCGGATTTCACAGAAAAAAAGAAATTGGAATTAAGCTTTATGGCCTGCAGTGTGAACAGAGCGTTTGTTATTGTTGGTGGATTGAAAAATTATGATTGACTTTTGAATTTTAAATTTTAAAATTTATTAAAATTGAAACATAAATGTTTGAACATCTACTTTAAAATCTTTTACATTTCTATGGTATTCATTGAATATATAAACCTTTTTAATAGAGGCTGTAATGCTCATTTTCCTGCTATCAGTCATTGTAATAAACAAACCTGATTGATGTCTCCCTAATTGAGAGAAAGTCTTGTTGTCTTAGAAGGTCATTTAAGATGATTTAATTAGTGTGTTCAGGGACACAATTTTAGATTAAAACTACTAACATTGAAAATATCTTTGATAAAACAAAATGTTTAAAAAGTTACTAAGAAGTTTTATCAGAAAAATACCCAAAAAGCTGATTAAAATCCATATTTTTATATCTGATATGTAACTTGGCCATCAAGACAGAGGTTTGTTTTTTTCCCCAACAGTGTCCTGTCTGGCAATATGCCAATAAGAGTAATTGTCTTGATCTCAAAAAAGAGCACAACACATTTTACTTTCACAAGTGGAGCAGTACGGCTATCGACATAGTTTTTCGCTTGATTTACGCATATAAAAAGTTTTATTACAGCTCATGCAGGGAATATTTCAGATTTCATGGACACTGCAATGTAAGTAGAACAGGAAAGGAGAAAAGATGAAAGAAAGAGGAGATAAAAGGGAGACAATGATAAAATGTCTTCAGTCTGCTTCATCACCTGCAAGGAGATGTAAAAGAAGCACAGCACAACCACCGTATAGTTTAAGTATATAGTATAAAATAAAGCAGCGCCTTGATACTATCGCTGAAGTATAAGTAGTACTATTAAAGGCACACTATGCAACATTTTTCAGTTAATTAATGTGTTCCATAACGTTTTGGATGATTAAATGAGTCATTTCAGGTTGAACAAAGGTATTCTCGGCCGCCCTGGTGGTCTGTGGGGGAAATACCGTACTTGCAATTGCAGGAGCACCGGCCCGCACCCACAGGCTCAGAAGTCTCGCGAGAGTCGGTCTTGCTTTACGGCGAGAACTGCTACACGCCCCCAGTTAAAAGCATGCTCGTTGCTAGCACAGTGGCGATCTTTGTGCAGTTATCATGGCGGAACCAGCGAGAAAACAGCGAAAGCCCATGTCGGAGCAGGCAAGAAAGAGGAAAAGGGATCCGGACAGAGAGAGGAGTCGTTCACGGGTGAACATTGGGCAAGCTTTTTCCGAATGGCGAGAGCTAAAATAAAAAGAAGGCTGCAAGGCTGACGCGGACCTCGCGTTTCTGCTGATGCGATTCTAAGTAACATTGGAATGGTTTCTCTCTCTCTGTGTGCATGTTCATACTTTCACTGTGTTAGTCATTCGTTGCGTTCACCTGTCTGCTAAGCTCAAAACAACCGCGCCTGGCTTGACCGAGAAACCAGGAGAACAGCTGTGCATATTTACGACAGTGCACTTTTACTTTCGCCCTCTGGGGGGAGCCTCGCTGGAAAATCAACACCGGTTGCATAGTATACCTTTAAATCTGACATGTATACTGTGGTAGCTGAAGATCAGAATATAGGCTTTCTCTATAGAAGTGAATCTCTAAGGCCCCGTCCACACAAAGTCAAACCCTGGCCTAAACGCACAAATTTTTCACCAAACCAGCCTCTCAACCACACAAAGCCGGCGTTTCGGGGGTCTGTAAACGATCTTTTTTTTATTCAGCCTTCAGAGTGGGAAGATTTTGAAACGCCGTTTTCGCGTTTCCATCTTTAAGCTCTAACCGCATTTTTTTTTTTTTTACACGCATACGTCATAGCGTCGCCTCTAAACACGCATGCGCGACACAGTATCACAACAACAATGGCGCCGTACTGTCTTGAATGGTTGCTGCTAATGCTACTCACCCTGCTGTCGGGCTTACAACAGAATCTTCTTCTTCTGGAATACCTCCAGGAA
>NW_024038302.1:0-53686 GCF_016077235.1 Cyprinodon tularosa
GAAAGAATTTTTTGAATACCTAATACGGTTTGGGCTCACCGCTCGTTTGTTCGGAGGGAAAGTTTTGCTTTTGAGAGTTCTGCTCTACCATTGTGCTGCATGTTATTCAATGAGACCAGCAGGATTTCTCAAACCTTTATATTCCTCCTTCCCATTAAGGCTGTGAATGAGCTACAGCCATGAATGTTACCCCAATTGGAGACAAAGGATAGCTGTCGCTTAGACTGAAAGAATTTTTAAGATACCATTTACGGTTTGTCTTCAGCACTTGTTTGTTCGGAGCTAATATTCCCATTCAAAAAAGCCTGAGAACAAAGGAACGAAAGTGATGCGCATGTCTCTCTGTCACTGACAGGCTCGTTAAGCGTTGTCAAGGTAACCGTGCTTCAAAGAGATTTTACCTCCACCACTTTAAACAGCACATTTTAATCTAATGGAGGGAGAAAACACTGATTTACCATTAGGAAGTGGATACAATATGACTACTGGCCATGACCCTTCTCTTCACACGCAACCCTGATAGACTTTCAAAATAAGACTCCGGGGACCCTTCAAAATAAAAGCCCCTACATTAAACTCATATTTTTTCCCAGAATATGGCTAAACATTATGACCCAAAATCAACCACTTTTTTAAAAATGAGACTCTAGGGGGTTTTCTCAACACACCCCACAGAAAATTTCAAAATAAAAGCCCCCCATTGCCACTTTATCTACTGCCCTAATAACAAGGGAAAAGAGTGATTTAACGATTGGAAAGTCATCAAGTATCACTTCTGGGTCTGACCCTTTTCTCAACACACAACCCTGCTAGACTTTCAAAATAAGACTCCAGTGACCCTACACAATAAAAGCCTCTATATTATGCTCACGTATTAATTGATGCAAATGGCTCAGCATTATAACCCAAACTCTACCAGCTTGTTTCTATTAGACTTTAGGGACCTTTTCAAAACATACCCCGGGGCGAATTTCACAATAAAAGTCTCCCATTTATGCTCTAATACAGCATCTATTCACCCAATAACATGGAAAACTAGTGATTTCATATTTAGAAATGGATTTCATATCACTGCTGGGCATGACCCCTCCCTTGACACACATTCATGATAGACTTTTGAAATAAGACTAAAGGGACCCTACAAAATAAAAGCCTCTTACTTACGCACACTCATTCATTGTGCCGTATGGCTCATAGCTATGACCCAAAGCCAACCAATTTCTTCAAATTACAGTATTTTATGTAATACTGCCAAGTTTTAAACCGTTTAATATTTTACTGTTTTAATTTAGTTAAGCTCTGGTAAATTCATTTCACGTTCCCAACTGCCTGACTTTATTTGGTTATATTACCATAGTGAAACTTACAGTAAGAATGTAATCTAAGGTGCATTAAGCAAAATATATCTTGGGCCCTTGTTTCTTTTTTTTGTTATATTAAAACTGTTTTTTTTTTTGTGCTACATTTTGCTCTTAAAGCTTTTGAAATATCCAAAGATTTGAATCATGGGACATTTTGTCAACATTTCAACTACAAACCAGGTGTTCTGTGTTTAGATGTGTACAATGTTATGCAATACATTGCCTGCAAAAGAATGCAGAATGCAGGTATGATTTAAAATATGTGGGGGAAGTGCAGCTAAACATTAATTGCAAATTCAAGCTTTAAAATTAAGTGGATTTTTATGATCAGCTGTTTTGATGTTCAAATGTGATAGTAAGGTGCCATATGTCTTATTTTTTACCTTTCCTAGTTTTTATTTTATATTTTTTTAACTTTATGGGAAGGATTAAGCAGGACAGAAGATTCACTCTGTATTAAAGTAGATCTGTGTTTCTTATCTGATCTTACTCGTTTTAACACAGCAGTGCTTTAAAATTATTTTATTCTTTTTTATTCTTAAAACATTCTCCTTAATGATTTTAATCCTGTCACAGCTCTGGCCGAACCAAGGTCCGCACAGTCTTGGTTCAGCAGTCCCATCTTTGCTTTAAGAACAGTCTGCGTCGCTCTCCCTAAAGTCTTCCTGTCCTCTCCTTTTTTTAGTCAACTTTTTTCTTCCTTCCTTATTCGTTTCTTTACTCTCATCTCCCACTGTGGTTCCCCACTGCTCCTGTGCTCTCAGGTTGTCAGATAAAGGTGAAGATCTTCTTTGGAGTGCTTGGCTCATCTTTTCTCCCTTTTGGGGGATTTCTTTTCCTTTTTTTGTCCCCTCCTCTAACAATAGAATTTTTTTTTCAGTCTTGGTGGTGGCATTTCTGATTGGGTTGGAATGAGATGGGAGATCTTTGCAGTGAGTGACCTTTGTGAATTTCTAAGGCTCATTATTCCTCATTGGGCTCAGTTGTGAAACTGTTGAGGATGGTGCCAATCTGGCGACAGCAGCTGCTGAGCCAGTACAAATCCTGGCAAATCTTTCTTTCTTTTCTGTTTTAGTCCCTACTTATTTTTTGTTTTAATTCCCTTTGCTTCTCCTTATGACCTTTTTTAATTCATTTTACTTTCATTCATTTACCGAACCACTATATGCCCTAGTCCTGCTCTTTTTTCTTTTCTAGGCTTGGCTAGCTAAAAGTAACTTTGACAAAAATGTCATTATAAGTTAATATTTGGTACATGCAGTATTCACATTAAAAATGCAGCACAGAACAATTGCATCTGGAAAGGTCACTAATAAAACTCAAACTGTCATGAGGCAAAATGTCTAGTCATTTCCCATTTTCTCAATGATAATAAAATATCTGTGGCATCATTTGATTTTGATTTTTTTTTTTTTTTACTAGGCATTCCACGTGTTTGTATATGAGCAGGTGTTTATGAGAGCTGCACATCTGCATAATTACCACCCCAATAATTCCATATAAGAATATGACTTCCAGTGCTTTTCAGAGTCTTCATTCACAAAAATGGCGTTGAAGATGAAGAAAAGAGATCTTAACAGTTTGGAGATTGAGGATCTGATGACTGAGAACTAAGCAGCAGAATGAAAGGACATGTTTTTTTAAAGCCAAGCGGTGGGGAAAATCTGCAGTCAAGTTTACTGCTAGAGAAGCAAAAATAAGAATAAAAAGAAAATTCATTTGATCCCGAAATGTTGTTAAAATTAGTCTAGCAAAAGCACGACAGTCCCTGAAATACTGGTGGATGCAAGAGGTGCAATGTATATGTGTGATGAGTTTGCCATCGACCAACATGACACCCAAACAATCCACATTTTCTGTGATAAGAAAATAATGAGCCAAGGCAGCGCTATGAACTAAATGCATGCCTTACCATTCAGAGTTTCAGAACATACTTTATGAACTTGCTTTTCATTATCTTTTATATTATATCATAAAGCCAGTGGCTTGATTTCACATCAAGCTCACTGAGTGCTTTTTTTTTTTTTTTTTTTTTTTTTTTTTTTAAATGACGAAAACTTCCACAAGTCTCCTTTGGATAACAAAATTAACAGCTGCAAGTTTAATGACCGATAGCTATGTCATCAGCGAGTAACAATGTAATTTATAATTGCAGAGTTGCATAACAAATAGTGATGAATTCTAATGAAACAGACAATTACTTTTAAGTAACAATAAATGTAGTCATTTAGCTAAAAGCATTTTTGAATAAGAAATGACTGATTGCGCAAGAATCAAGTCTTGAGTACTTGTACAATTTGTAGGTGTCAATAACAATTTAGAAAATAGGAGAAAAATTGGCGAAAAATTATAAAAACAAACTTGTACGTACGGACACTTAGCCTTAGCCTGCGGCCTACTGATTGTCTGTTGACCAGACCAAGTCATGCTCCCTACCGATAAATACTTCTATCAGAAAGACAGCTCTTGTTGATGCAATACTGCTAAACATTTTTTGGTGGTTAATGTTTTAGTAACAAAGGCAAGGGAAAATGTAGGGAAGATGGGGAAGGGACGTAAAAGTGCATGCCTCCTGCTTGGCAGTCTCTGGCAAGCGAAAACAGCATCTTTAATTACATGTCATTGAGATTCATATACAAGCTTCCTTCCACAACAGCTTAAAATCCATACAGAGATGCCCTTTTGGTTGTTGTATGTTTCTGGTTCGATTGAATTTGATCAACCTATTCTCATTATGAGTGCGTATGAAATCATACGAAAAGTTCACGAATATAGAATATAAATTACAATTAACCCTGACCCTAACCCTAAACCTAAGATGTAAAACAGCAAGCAACGTAGTTAGAGACATGAATAAGTGATGATTGCACTGTTTTTCCCATTTTTACGTCCGTCCGCGGATCAGCTTTTTTTTTCTGTCTGCCAGCGCATGCGCACTGATGTGGTTTTTTGAGGCAAAACGTACGAAATAGTGTGCATAACTTTTCGTACGATTTCATGCGAACTGATAATGAGAATACGTTGATTTGATGGATGATTATGTTTGGAAAGACTTCCTGAATGGAGAGTGGACAAGTCATAAGCAACTTGCAGTGTCACAATATTGTCAACTTTTATAATAAAGAGAGTATCAGATAAGTAACGCATAAGTAACGCTCTGTTTCATACAGAATAAGATTAATAGGAAGGCATCATCAAGCTGTGCATTTCATGAAAACAAGAAATGATACCAAAAAATCATGTCTGGATTATAGCAACATGTTTATAGTTTGAAAGATGCAACTAGGCAAAATTTCTCTATTAATCAATTGTAGAGGGTAAAACGTTTATCTTCATAGCTGGAAATGGATGCAGTAAATATTAAATAGTTGTTTATTTTGTCTGTTTAACCGTTTTTTGAGCTGGCTGGCCACTTGCCTATGTCTTTTCTGGACCACACTATTGAGAAGTTTTGGGTTTTTGTATATATAGCAACAATGAGTGGCTGTCCTTTGTTTAGGGACTTGGCAAATGGGCCAGAATTATCTTTCTACTAACCAATCTGCATTAGTATGGAATTACAAACACAGACTAAGGATGCAAATACATGAGAAAGTTTTAGCGAAAGCAAACAACAGTTTGCAAAAAAAGACAATTGTTGTTGACATTAAGTTAAAAGTTGTGTAGCTGTATTTGGGTAATTGACCAAGCTAAAAGAGGCTAACCTGTTAGGTGCTGAGCACAGCTAGCCACTGCACTTCCCAGGTCTGTCCTTTCTACCATGGTCTTTCATAAACAGATCTTTTTAGTTTTGTTATCCATCAGGTAAAGTTGCATTTTTGGCTTTCAGGAGAAGACATGGACTCAATTAGACACAGAAACAATACAGATGCCCTCGAATAGCCGCACAGACGTTGAATTATGTTATTATTGTCAAGACTAACCACAGTGTTATAACTCACTGTGACAATGGTCAGCCAGTCATATAGTTTGTGGACAGAAGATCTGGTACAGCAAAGATGTAAAGAGGCTAGTGAGTACCTGTAGATTCTCTGTGCCATTCTATAAAACAGATCAGTGTGTGGGTGCAAAAAGAACCACAACAACAGAAAAAATAAAGTTAGAAATATTGGGGTAATCATGTAGCCTGACGTAGTCCTACTCAATTCTAGTCAGAATATGCTTCCCGACCTCAAACGTTGTGGGCGGGACTAAGTTCGGAATGGCACCCAGGCTAGTAATCATGGACTCAGATCTGAATTTTAACAGTCATATTAAGTCTATTACAACAGTTTTGGCCTATTACCATCTAAAAAACAATACTAAATAAAAAAAAAATATATCTAAACACCCACCTCATTTTAAAGTAATCCTCGCCTATTTTGCATACCAAATGGAAAAGCAAATAACTGAGGAACTGTAAGCCCAAATTACATGTGTGATACATAATTTGAAAGTTAACACATACTAGTTTCTGAAAATATAAATTGAAAATTGAGTGAGTAAAAAACAGCCCAAGCTGCATCAGTTCAAACATGACTCAAAGTTGTTTTTTTAATTCACAAAAATATTAGGTCTTTTTTGAACAGCAGTAATGAGGACATGCTTGAGAGTAGGCATGTCTCATTGTATTACATTTGTTCCAGATGTCAACCACAAATGCAGAACATTTCAGACCTCTAGCTACAACAGTTCCAGAGCTGTGGGGATTTTAACTTTTGGTGTCAGCAGCATCTCCAAACCTCTCAAATTGTGCCAAATTGTACCAAAGCTTTTACTCACCTATTTTACACGTACAATAACACTGAAGCATTTTGGTGGCCACAAAACATTCATGAAGCAAATATTTTTTCCAATTTTTCAGAATTAGTGTATATAACAAAATGTAACATTTATAAACCTACAATAACATAAAAATCTATAAAAATATTAAAACTGCTGCTTTTAAGCAAAAATAAGCCATACTGCATTTTCTGAGCTGTATTCATTTTATTTTTGGCATTGTAATAAAACAAAATCAGCGTCCAAACCGTCGTTATTAATCAGCTTTGAACTGTGCAAATTGATCCATGATCATGACTGTGTTACACTTTTATGCAAAGCCGGTAACACAGCCCTGCTTTATGCTACCCAGCCATGTCTTCCCTTGTTTGAAGCCTTATTTCAATGGCTACAAAGCCAAAAAGCCCACATGGTCTTAACCAATAACAGCAGGACTCTATGAGGCGTAATATCGCTCCAACCACCCATGACCCTGGCTACTCGGTGCGTCATTGGCTGACAGGCAAGGAGCACTTGTGAGACTTCAGCGGCTGTCCCTGACTCAAATCAAGTCATACAAAGATGCGGACATTTTTGTCTTGTAGGACAGAAGATGACATAAAAAAAAATATACCAAACATCATTCACAAACAAATGAGAAAATAAGTATTAAAAAGTAAATATTAGCAAGATGCTAAGATTAGCTATGACCAGCTAACTTTTCTGATGTCAAAACTGGACATTATGTGGCGATTTTCTCATCATTTAATATTTTTATTATGAATATTCTGGATTGCTTTTAATCTGTGGACCCCTATGGATGATTGGAGTATAAACAATTGAAGATTGCATTAAGAAAACGGCTTAAAGACGCCTTCAAATGTTTGTTGTTTTGGCTGATTTGTAATGTTTACATTTTGACATGCTGCTATATCTGTGATAATTGTGCTTTGGTTTGCAAATTTGTCCATAAAAATGATTAAGTCAATTGTGGTGAATCTAAGCTTTCCAACCATGTCTAACATGTCTATATTGGTAAACATTTTACAGGTGTAATTGTCATACATTCTGAGTTATTAGTTGTAAACGCTTTAAAATGGGTCGGCAGAGATCCAGTGGGTTTGGGTTTGGTGAGGCTAACCCAGAGAGATTAATCCATGTATTTGTCTCCAGCAGGTCAGACTACACTCACCGGCCACTTTATTAGGTACACCCGTCCAACTGCTCGTTAACAATTAATTTCTAAGCAGCCAATCACATGGCGGCAACTTAGTGCATTTAGGCATGTAGACATGGTCAAGACAATCTCCTGCAGTTCAAACCGAGCATTAGTATGGGGAAGAAAGGTGATTTGAGTGACTTTGAACGGGGCATGATTGTTGGTGCCAGAAGGGCTGGTCTGAGTATTTCAGAAACTGCTGATCTACTGGGATTTTCACGCACAACCATCTCTAGGGTTTACAGAGAATGGTCCGAACAAGAAAAAACATCCAGTGAGCGGCAGTTCTGTGGGCGGAAATGCCTTGTTGATACCAGAGGTCAGAGGAGAATGGCGAGACTGGTTCGAGCTGATAGAAGGGCAACAGTGACTCAAATAAACACCCGTTACAACCAAGGTGGGCAGAAGAGCATCTCTGAACACACAGTACGTTGAACTTTGAGGCAGATGGGCTACAGCAGCAGAAGACCACACCGGGTGCCACTCCTTTCAGCTAAGAACAGGAAACTGAGGCTACAATTTGCACAAGCTCATCAAAATTGGACAATAGAAGATTGGAAAAACGTTGCCTGGTCTGATGAGTCTCGATTTCTGCTGCGACATTCGGATGGTAGGGTCAGAATTAGGCGTCTACAACATGAAAACATGGATCCATCCTGCCTTGTATCAATGGTTCAGGCTGGTGGTGGTGGTGTCATGGTGTGGGGAATATTTTCTTCGAACTCGTTGGGCCCCTTGGTACCAATTGAGCATCGTTGCAACGCCACAGCCTACCTGAGTATTGTTGCTGACCATGTCCATCCCTTTATGACCACAATGTACCCAACTTCTGATGGCTACTTTCAGCAGGATAATGCGCCATGTCATAAAGCTGGAATCATCTCAGAGTGGTTTCTTGAACATGACAATGGGTTCACTGTACTCAAATGGCCTCCACAGTCACCAGATTTCAATCCAATAGAGCATCTTTGGGATGTGGTGGAATGGGAGATTTGCATCATGGATTTGCAGCCGACAAATCTGCAGCAACTGTGTGATGCCATCATGTCAATATGGACCAAACTCCCTGAGGAATGCTTCCAGCACCTTGTTGAATCTATGCCACAAATAATTGAGGCAGTTCTGAAGGCAAAAAGGGGGTCCAACCCGTTACTAGCATGGGGTACCTAATAAAGTGGCCAGTGAGTGTATTTTAGCAGCCTGTTCATTGGACTTTCCTAACCAGCTGTTAGACAACTGTAGTTTAATCTACAGGCCTACGTCTCGAGTCTTTACCACAACCAGGAAATACAACCATATTTGCCCAGTGCTCTGGTCTCTACACATGCTTCCTCTGGCTCAGATAATAGACTTCAAAACAGTTCAACTTGTGTACAAGTCTTCTCATGGTTTAACACCAAAGTGCATATCTGAAATGTTAGAGCTGTATGAACCACTTCAGGCCTTGAGATCTTCAGGGAGGGGTCTGCTTGTGGTTCCTAGAGTCACCACAAACATGGTGAGGCTGTGTGTGACGCATGGATTTTATGTATTTGTATTGGTTGATTTATTTTATTGTTTACATGTGCATGAAATGTGCTGTACAAATAGATTTTGCCTTACCTGTTTTGAGATCCAAGCAGGCTTTAAAAGCTTGAGTGATGTGTAGTTCAATTTTAATTCTACCTTGTACCCATCTGGAAAGGCCATTATAGAAAGTTTGCAAAAGGGACATTCAGTACAATTCTTCAAGCTGATTGGTTAGAGCACCAACTGGCACATGCCCATGTTAAGCTTTTAGCCAATCGCAGTAGCAGCTGTGATGTATCACCTTCTTGATTTGTTTCACAACTATCAGAGTTAACTGGCAAATCAAATCTGGCCAGAAGGAAGCTGCACCCATCTTTCCCATCCAAAAAGGCACCAATAGTGCACTTTTGTTGGTTTTTAAAAAAGCAAATGGAGGGTATTCTTGTTACAACAGACTTAATAACAATTGTAAAGATAAATGAATAAAGTAACAAGTGTCAGATAAACACCATATTTTAAGGAATGTGATGTATATAAAGTGGTAACCAGAGTTGAATTTCATGTGTCACACTTGTCTGACAGTTGTGTTTAAAAAAAATAATAATAGACTGCCATAGAAGTGAGGGAAACAACTGTCTGACATTGATAGTTAGGTGCAGAACTAAGATAAGGCTACTTTTCAGGTTTCTAAAGGAAGGAGAAAAAGAGAAGGAATGATGCAAATGCACTCTGTTTATGAGCAGGAAGCCAATCTCCAGCGACATATGGTTCTGATCTGAGATCTTATCTGCAAAAAGACTCCTCTTCAGATTGATTGAGTGGCTAATCTCCCTTTCTGACAGCATGACAAGGCTGAAAGTACATAAAGACACAGAGCCCAAGGAGATGGAGGGATCTGGCTGACCTGGGAACACTGCTCGGCATTTAGCCCCAGGCTACAGGCAAGTAGAACAAAGAGAATTTAAGGAATAGGATTATCAAAAATACATAATGAAATTAAATCATGGTAAAAAATCTTAAATGTTATATGAAAAGAGTAGAATGCATCTCTAATCCAAAGAGTTTCTAATGCAAAGAACACATTTCTAATGCTGTTATTTAGACATTTGAGTTTATTTCAAAAGTTCAGATATAGATACATGACCATAACTGCTGAGTCATTTGTTCAAAATCTCCAAGGAGATTGACCTGCAGAACATCTGAACTCTTCCTTGCCCAACAGTGTCTGCCACTGATTTCCCCATTTAGACCTCCACAAGTAATTAGAGTTCATTATGAACATTCCTGATGCAATTATTTAGTTAATGAAATCTAATTAAAAACCCACAGTCAATATCCTCTATTGTTTTGGCCCTTGTGAAACAGTCCTCCCATCATTATTAGCAAGACCTTTAAACCCCAGGAGGAAGAACAGAAAGACTATTGCAATTAATGAATTCTGTAATTATATTTTTTCTTTACAAATTCCAGGACAAGGTAAGGCAATTCTGATTCTTGATCCCAGCTCCAACACACCTTAAAAAAATTGAGATTTTCTCCTCAGGCAGTCAGCAGTTCTGTAAGACCCTGTTAATGACCAGTTCATGTTATACCAAGGCACATGTAAGTCACAATTCCTTTAGGAATAAGGCTGGTCAACACTCTGCCAGAACATGTGTTTTACTTCGACAACATTATTTAAATTTTATAGCATTCAAATTTATATATAATGTCCAGGTTTGTGTGCACAATTGAGGAATTTCACTTTGGTTTTCCTTTGCTCAAGTCATAATGAACAGTTCAAAACAACATCCAAACATCTAAAGAACAAAGCTTAAATTTGGTAAAGATCGGATAAAATCATAATAAGAGAAGTATTCACAACTCAGCCTTTTAAATAGACTTAGATAACTTTTATTGTCATTTTGTATGCATAGAGTGTATACAAAACAACGTTATGTTTTGTACAGCTTTCAAACAGTAAATCGGCAGCAGCTTAGCAGCTAAATTAATAGAAATAAAGAGATAAAAAGGAAGGTGGGTCGTTCTGTATTAGTGGAAAAAAGTCTTGACTGTTCTAGCAGTGTCTGACTACCATTGTTGTTAAGTGTTCATTGAGGTCAGTAGAGACATCCTGGGGAGAGAAATGCACTGCTGTTTGTTTTGGAAACTACTGTTTTCCTGAAGGAAGGATTGTATACAGCCTTTGACCAGGATGTGTAGGGTCATAGGTGTTTTTGGCTATAGACATATACAAACTGTTGATAGAGGGACAGTCAGTCCAAGGATCTTCTTTGCATAACTCTTTGTTTGTTGCACTCTGATTCTCACCTTTTTTTTTTTCTACACAAAGATGAATGTGCATAAAATAGACTGACTGAACCCTGTGAAGGAGATAACTGGCAGCTACTGTGAAAGATTGTACCTCCTGGTTTGCTGCAGGAAAAACTGTCTCTGCTGGGTCTTCTGTGAAGACTACCTCAGGTCAGTAGGAAATGTGATTCCTAAGAACCAGAAGTGATACAGCTACAGCATTGTTGAGAATAGTGATGTTGGGCACTTTTGGGAAGATTCTTCAGAAATCCAGCCTCATCTTTTCTTATTTCCTTATACTATATATTTTTAAATGGTTGACTGTGAGGCTTACAAGGTGTTTGATTTGTATTCACGTTATATCCTCAGGTATAATGACGGAGTTTGAATATACTTTACAAAGAATGTTAGGGAAAAATATAAAATAACAAAATGACAATGTAATAATACAACATTTATTGCCTCTCTAAGAGCTTTAGTTCTAGGGTTTCAGATAGTGAAAGGATGCTGAATTATAGCCTCCTTCTGGGTTATTACTTTCTTTGTTAATAGAAAACAAAGCCATACAATTCAAAACCTCTGCAAGGCCTACATGATCGACTGAACGCATGCAGAGGATCTTTTCTCAACATTCCCTGAAAGGCCTTCAAAGAAATTCAGTTTTTGAAAAACAAATTAAATGCAATTTTAAAAATGTAGAAAAAAAAAAAAAAACATTAACAGGCTTAAGGTTTTTTTTGAAGATATGTTTTACAATCTGCTTTACCAAAAGAAAAAAAAAGTCTACCATCCTTGCTGCTATTATGGAAATGGTGTTTGATTAAATGCTTCTCTCACTGATTGTAGTTTGTCTTCAAGAAACAAGCCTTTGCTTGAATTCTGCATCCAGAGTAAATAAGCACAGTTCACAATACTGTCAGAGCATTCAAAATTATACATGAAACATGTTAAGTTAGGATACCTATGTTTGGTATAGAAGTAATACAAATAGACTGTAATTGACTTTTCTACTACCGTATTTTCACGACTATAAGGCGCACTTAAACGTCTTTTTTTCCCCTCAAAATGTGCAGTGCGCCCTATGGTGCGGTGCGCCCTATGTGTGTTGTAACTGCGACTTTTGAGACCACCTCATTGAGGAGATGATGAAAGAGTGGCTGAATGTAAGGAGACCAGGTGTTTTTTTTTTCCACTCATCACCATCGCTGTTAATATGTAACTCCATGCGTGCCCATCTCACAGCTGATGTGAAAAACATGGGGAAACAAATTAACCCTGTGCTCGCTGTTCAACCGCTCGACATCGGTGTGAACCGGACCCAGCAGGTGCAGCAGAAGCAGCGAGTTTACATGCAAAGTAAATGGTTGACGCGCGTATAGGTGCAGCAAAAGGTCCTGCAGCGCGTTTTGAGCAGCAGCAGCGTTTAAGCATCTGCCAACGCGCTGCTGCTGCTCGAGATGGAAAAATTGAAGTTTTGCTTCTGGACGCGCCGCATCAACCAATCAGAGAAGCAGATCTGGGAGCTGACAGCGAGACAGACACAGCGCTCTGATGACATATGATATTAACGCAAATGGAAAAGGCTGGATGGATGTGGAGATGATGAAAGCGTAGCTGAGGGAGGTGTAGCCTATGTGAGGAGACCAGGTGGTTTTTTCCACGCATCACCATCGCTGCGTGCCCATCTCACAGCCGATGTGAAAAAAAAGGTGAATCAAATGGATGCTGTGCTCGCCGTTATCCCGGGGGGTCTGACAAAGGAGCTTCAACCGCTCGACATCGGTGTGAAGCGGCCGTTCAAAGTAAGGCTGCGAGCGGCGTGGGAGCGATGGATGGCCGACAGAGACCACAGTTTCAGGATAAGTGGAAGGCAGCGCCGGGCAAGTTACGCCACAGTTTGCGGATGGATTGTAGATGGACTAACGTGTCTGCTGGCTCTGTTGTACAAGCTTTTGCAAAAGCCGGCATTATTTCTGAGGAGCTGCGCTGCACGGAAAGTGACTGACAGCGAAGAAGGGGAAATTGGCATGTCTGATTTAGCGCAGCTGTTTTATTCAGAAACAGAGGATGATGACTTTGATGGGTTTGATTAATAGTTTGTAATAAATACATGAATAAAGCACAAACATACTCAGTTTTGCTCCTGCTCTATTTTTCTACCTGAAAACTTAATTCAACAGCAGCCTCTGGGCGGGTCTCCTCCTCTTCACCGCGGTGGCTGGCAGGTGTTTTTAATCTAAATAATCTAAATCTTGCAGCTATATTTGCTGTGATCAGTGGGAATAAAGTAGTTTTAATATGTTTTTAAGTGAGAAAGTCCACCTGAAAACTTAATAATTGCAGTCAGTTCATCCAGATTATCTATTTCTGTCGGAGGCGCTCAGACCCCCACATACCAGCGGTGCGCCGACAGGAGAAATCCTTTCATCAGCAGCCTCTAGGCTGGGCAGCCTCCGGGTTCACGCGGTGGATGGCAGGTGTTTTTCATCTAAATAATTTAAACTGCAGGCACCCATAAAAGCTAACATATTCCGTCGGCAGGTTTTCAGGATTTTAAGTTAATTTAGGAGTGATCACAGCGCTGTGTCATCTGCGATGTGTCTGTCTCACGGCCAGCTGCCAGGTTTGATTAATACTTTGTAATAAATACATGAATAAAGCACAGTCATACTCAGTTTTGCCCCCGCTGTATTTTTAAATACGCAGTAGAGGTATTTAAAGGTAGTAGAGGACATGTACCTGTATATAAAAAACGCGCCCTATAGTCCGGTGCGCCTTATGTGTGTGTTAAATACAGAAATGGCACACATAACTGAGACTGCGCCTTTTAGTACGGTGCGCCTTATGGTCGTGAAAATACGGTATTTAATAAACTCTTGTTTTTGATTTAATTAAAAGAAAATATACCCCCAATGTTTTAAGTAAGTGCAGTTTGTTCTTAAAGTGAGGAAAATGCATTCTTGCATATGAAAGAATAGCTCCAAATTTTAGGTCCAATGTCTTACAATTATAAAGATGATTTATTTTTTTTTAAGTTATGACAGATTAGAATAGAAAATAATATTTTAGGGTACTCAAATACTGTATAAAGAAATTGTTTTCTGTGATCCTAACACTGATCTCATGATAAATAATCTAAACAATTGTCCACCTTAAATGTTGATAATATAATGTATAACTTTGAAAACAAACAAATGGGGGGAATTGTGTTAGAAATGAAAAACTACATTAGTCTGTTTTCATAACCCACATTATAAAATATCTTGTAGTACAAATTTTCTTATGTAATTCTTATATTTTAACAATATTCTTTCTGACATAACAAACATCAGTTTTACTGATTATGTATGTAAACTCTGACATTTCTGATATTTTCCTTTTAAAAACTGATCACTCCTGAAGCCATAATTTGTGGAGAAAGCATAAAGGATTCATATCATAGTAGAAAGCTATCAATCAAAACAATGATGAAAAAAAACATACAGAATATAAATTGGAAAGAGCAAGTTTTTTGTTTGTTTTTTTTTTTTGTTCTTGTGGTTCTGTTTTCTTGCAAAATTGTTTTGCTGATTGACAGCCTTTTAAAACAAATTACCTATTTGTAAGGAATATTTACTGTAAGTATTGGGTGCAGCGCTCAGAAACTGTCCGATGTCAACAAGGATTTGGCAGAGGAAGTGGGATTTTGTGGAGTGGTACATATTGGGTACATGGTGTCATTTAGACATATTGACACTTCAACACGGCCTGATATCAGGGTGGCAATATTTCTATTTTTTCATAAACGTTCCAGAATTCAGATATAAAATTTTTCTTTTTCAAACTAGCAACACCTTAGCAATTTTTTCAACTTACCAGTATTCCGACAGGCATATAGAAACATCATTGTGGCCCCAGCAATGTCAACCAGGGTGTTTGTGCTGGACTTTCTGCTCCCTGCTACGCGGCATACAGAACACGCCCGCGTGTGGTTTAAACTCCACTTTGCATGAGGGTATTGTGTTCTTAAGTGTTGTATGATATCCATCCATTCGTCCATCCATCTGTCCATCCATCCATCCCTCCGTCCGTCCGTCCGTCCGTCCGTCTCCAGCAGTCTATGGGCGAGAGGCGGGGTACACCCTGGACAGGTTGCCAGTCTGTTGCAGTTGTGTTATATCAATTTTTGGCATTATAAATGTTGCTTTGTTTTAGCAATTTCTCAATCACAGCCTCTTTGTTTTTTTATATAGAAATAGAGGTTGTTATAAAAATCGTATCAAAAGTACTCTGGATGGCCAAAATAAATCTAAAGGAGGTCACAACAAAAGCTGCAAAATGAAAACAATATATTTATTGTGTTGTTTAAACTTGTTTCCATCACATCTGCTTTTATGGATTGAAACCCACAGTATGTGAAAAGTACATCACTGTATACAAAACATTTTTGAATAATTCACAAAGAAAGGAGTTAAGGCAGACATTTATTAAGGTTGAGAGAGGTTCCTACATGAAGATATACACAAAGGTACACTTCAAAAGAAAGTAATACACAAAATACATTGTGACTCAGACAACTGCAGTGATCAAATTCAATGTCACTTCCCTGACCTTTTCAGTTTCTTAAGCTTTTGAAGACAGTCAACCACAGAAATGTGTCTTTTTAAGTCACATTTTCCTGCTAGCCTGTGTTTACACTCTTTTAACAACAAATAAAGTAAAAAGCATATAGTAGTTTATTTATTCATTCATTTACTTACCTATTATTTTTTATTATATATCTAACATTGTTGCTTTGACGTTATTTCAGCAAGAAACGGTTACATGTTAGATACCCTCTTATGTTCCCACTCTACAATATATCATTAATGAAGCACCAGAGCCTTTTTATACAGTATATCATACTACACAAAATGCAGTTTTATGATAAGCAGGTCATTTTATTTTTTTGCAAACTTCCAGGTCAAGTTACTGTTGCTGCAAATGCAAAAGAAATGTTCATGATCTTGCTTTGAATGAACATTTCAAGTTTATACTTAACTGCTCTTTAAAGGCCTGTGTTCATTTAACCAGCGTTTTAAGTGTTTCCCTTTAACAATTTGAAAAAGAAACCTGTCAGAGAACTCAAGGTCTTCCTCTAGCTTTTATTGCCTCACCCATCCAGTATGATTCCTTCCAAGTTAAAGGACCTGCACTTTAACTGGGAAGTCAAAGTGCAGAATTAGCTTTTTTGATCTGTGGACAAATACTGTACAAAGTACTAAGCTGCAAGGAACACAGTAAATACACAACCTGAAGGTTATATAATCACATATTTGAGGTGTGGCTTATTTTACATAGATCAGAGCTTTTTTCACATTTTCTTATCCGTCCTGGCTTAAACTTGCTAACATTAATTTAATGTTTAACTTTTTTTTTTTTTTACTTTGACCTGTCTTTCTGCGTTTAACCCTGTCTCTTTTAAATCTTTTTGCTGAGCTTTTGCTGTGACTAACTGTATATGGTTTCTTTTACCCTTTAGACTTGAAAGCTTTTCAGCTTATCTGTTTGGTCATTTTTTGTTGCTGAAAAGGTAATTGCTGCTGTCATTTAGGCCCCTTCCACACAAAGCCGAACCCTGGCCTAAACGCACAAATTTTTCACCAAACCAGCCTCTCATCCATACGAAGCCGGCGTTTCGGGGGTCTGTAAACAATCTTTTTTTTATTAAGCCTTCAGAGTGAGAAGATTTTGAAACGCCGTTTTCGCGTTTCCATGTTTAAGCTCTAACCGCATTTTTTTTCTTACACGCATGCATCATAGCGTCGCCTCTAAACACGCATGCGCGACACAGTATCACAACAACAATGGCGCCGTACTGTGTTGAATGGTTGCTGCTAATGCTACTCACCCTGCTGTCGGGCTTACAACAGAATCTTCTTCTTCTGGAATATCTCCAGGAAGAACAGAGCAATATCGACAACATAGTTCGGCACCTGAATTTGACTGAACCACGAAAATGGACCCGCAGGGCAACCATGTATAAATATTAGTGCTCATGCCCAACATTTCGTCGCCTATTTTTGCTTTGGCACCACAGCGCTACTTACAGGCCTGGCATACATTTTGCAGCGTTTTCATGCATTTGTGTGGTCGATCGCATTTATTTTACGTCTCCGTCTTTACGACAAACGTTCTGGAAAATATTAGCGTTTTGTGTTTGTTTTGACTTCGTGTGGACGGGGCCTTACTCTATGTTTATATAATGTCTTATACGAGTGTTTCGTTGCTTGTTTTTGTATGCTCTAACTTTAGCAATATCCTGCTAGAGGTATCATATTGTTGAAAAATATTTTTTTCTTTATTCTGTGTTCATACAAAGTATAAGATATTTGTGTAAAGTTGGCTGCAATCGACTATTCCCAGGTCAGTAAATTTTCCCACACAGTGATTCAGTGCAATCAACCATGTTTCTTGAGATAGAAAAAAAAACGAATTTAAAGCATTTGTGAAATAAAAACATTTTTTACTGGTTCTAGTATCAAGCTGAAATGTATATAAATAAGTCTGATTCTCTCTTTATAATCATATTAAACTGAACTTTGTAAAGTTACACAAGATAAGAAATTGTATTGAACTGGACATTCATTCATTCATTTATTAATTCATTTATCCATCCATCCATCCATCCATCCATCCATCCATCTTTTATCGCTTGTCTGCCAGGGCAATGGGTGGTTGGTACCTATTTCCAGCTGTCTATGGGCGAAAGGCGAGGAACACCTTAGCAAGGGCGGCTGGTGGAGTTTTCTCCAGGGGTCTATAAATTCAAAATATACGTTTACCAAAAAACAATCAAACGTATAATAAGTTATCACACCAGTACATTTATATAAATGCCAGCAACAAAAAACATCATTAAGTTTATTAATAAACATTAAAATGTTTATTTTAGACAGGAGTATTGTCGGATATCTGAAAGTAACAGTCCAATACACATGAATGGGGAAAAGTGACGTCATTTGTACTACAAAGAATTAGATTTCAGAAATCTGAAATGGTCATTAGGAATAGGAGGATTCATTCATAGGAGGAATACTTTTAAAGATATCTGGTATACATATCCGGTCAAGCAAATATATCTTAAAACGGCCACTTAAAATGATCAAAATTGAGATATCTGGAATTCTAATTTAACTAGTCATAAAATAAGTAGTTGATATCTGTAAGTATATTTCTACTAGCAGAAATATATTTTGGATATCAACAATTGGATTTCTGTTTGTAAAAGCCCAATACAAATGAATTGGAAATGTGCCATCATTTGTACTGGTAAGAATTACATTTAAGATATCTGAAATGTTTATTTTAGATAGTAAGAATGTTATTGTAGATATTTGACATGTTCATTTTTACTAGGAAGATATCAATTTGCGACATCTGGATTACACATTCAGTCAAGCTGATAAATGCCAAAACAGTCTGCCACAGTAGTACAACTGTAGCTTTTACTTGTCACTGTCAATGATTTTGACAAACGTTACTTATTAAGGCAGGTTAAAACTTGGCTGAGGTTTGTTTTTACCTGTTTGTTTGTTTTTTTTCAGAACCCCATCCAAGCCCTCATCTTCCTCTGGGTCCCAGTTAAAGCAAAGGCAACCCTGCAGATAGTTACAGTCACATTTCTTGAACTACACATGCCCGTTAAATGGAAAAAGAGCCCGCTGTCTAATGAATACTCTGACGGTGGAGATGGAGATAGGGGGTACATTTGATAATGAAGCACTGCATTAGACAGCTACAGGCATGGTGCACTTTAAAACAAGCGAGAGGCGTGTGAGAATCGCGGGTGTGTAAAATGGAACATGACAAGACTGTTGGATCGCTTCTGATTCTCTCCAGCTGAGTTGAAGCTTGATCGCAGCACTGGGACTAATTTCCTGGCAGTTTTCAGGGAGTCTGCCTTTGTAGGTGGGCGGAGGTTTAAATAGAATAACGTGAAAACATTTCCCGCCACCCTTCCAGCTAGTGGATTGGGAATTTCATGATTGCTAATTGCATTAGTTACAGGTGTATTCATAAGGGAATGCTGAGAGCAAAATATTTTTACTTAACACAATAGCGCAGTGATTTTTTTTTATTCAATCAAAACTTTTTATCTTCAATTCCACACAACCATACTAAACAATATAGACACTGTCAAACGATAGGATTTCAAAACTTAAAATCTAGCTATTCATCTGTCCTGGCTGTTCAACAGATGATGCATTTTGCTGTGTAGTGACTCTGTTCCCAAGGCCTTACCAGAAATGTACAAAAAAATCTTTCTTATTGTGGTAAAGGCTGCCAGCTCTCACTGAGCTTTAAGATGAGAGATGCTTTCCTTTTGCCTACAGGGAACTCTAAGACATTCACTAATGGATTATAATGAGTTTAATTTGCTCTAGGATGAGTGATAAGGCTGTAAGAGCACAGCTTAAGCCTACATTTCAACCATATTTAATACGGGGTAAGTAAAGTAGAAGGAAAATGGGCTGTAGTCCAAAGTTAAGTGGCCGGAAGACACGACAAACATGAGCACATTATGAAAATCTGCTTCTGCTTTTCTTCTACCTAAAATATGTATTATCAACTGCTGTACGCTAATGCTGAGAGGGAGACTTTTTTTGTCACTAAATTGTTATTTCTGAAAAAGAATTAACAATACAGGTTCAAACCTACTTCTGCAACCATAAGGCAGTGTTTCAGGTTATTTACCATTTCAGGGCAGTAATTTCAATCAGGTGCAGACATAAAAGCAAATAAAAGTCAAATTATATCAAATTTTTGACAAAGGAAAATCCTCCTTATTTTTCTTTTAAAACAGCAAATTTAAATCCATGTCAATAGCAGGTAAAAGAGATGGATGAGGCAATGATCTAATAACTGTTTTACTGAAGTTTATTTGAGATAATTCAAGATATTTTATAGTACTATCTTCTGTCCATCAAATGGTTAGGAGTGTTGACCAAATAATTGTAAGAGTTGTTTGATTTTCCTGATTGTGTTTTTATTTTATTTTTTTTTCATTTAACAGGATGTAGTATTTGGAACGAATGCTTACGTATTGATGAACTGTAAAACATATGAACCTGAAAGGGAGAAATTGAGAAGAGTAGTTGAAAGGACAGGCCAAGAATGGAGTCTTAAAGGATTATTGGGAAATAAAGGAAATATAAAGGATACTTATAGATTAAGGAAAGCATTATTTAGGTATCTTCAGAATACAAAATTAAAAAATAGAATTTAATAGATATAAAACAATTTTGCTACACACTCATGAACAGTAGGTGGCGGTATGCACCTTAAAGTTGCTTGCGATCTGCCATGATAGAAAAGAAGAAGAAGAAGAAGGAACGAATGCTTTCATTGGATGAAAAGAAGCTGAGCGTGATTGGCTGATGGTATGGTTCATTTACATACATTGCTGAAGTTGCGAGCGCAGAGAGTCGAGCGAGCGGAGAAACAGCCGAGCGCACAGCTGGTGTTGAGCGCGGAGAGAGCAGGTCGAGCGCAAGCAGAGACGGATTCGAGCACGCGCAGAGATGAAACTGAGCATGAGAACAGTGTGTTGAGAGGGTTTTTCAGAGTTGAGCGCGCGACAGACCGGTTTTGCGCGCGCGCGTGTTGTCTCACTGCGCGCTCGGATTGGTTCCTGCGCACTCAAACCGATGGCACAAATATCTCTCCATAAACCTGCACCTGGGGTCTTGTCTGGTGTGGTAGATACCAGTCTATATTAGTCTTAGTCTGCTCATATGCAGCAATTAGTGACTGTGCTGTCTTTCAGTCTAGCCTTTCTCAACCACTAGTAGGAGCTTTCAATATCAGCCACTTCTTCTATCTGCCAGTGGTACATGTCATGCAAAAGCATGCCCTTCCGAGGTCCCTGTTCATCTGCCTGAGGGTATTCACTAAGCACCTAGAATCTCATTTATCAAAGAGTGCATGGGATCCATACTAAAACTGTACACACACCCAAGAGGTGAAAAAAAAACAGATTTATGAAACCCTGCACATGCATGAAAAAGAGTATTTTTCCTTGATGGATTACAGCTGTACCTTAACGTTTGTGAGCAAGATTCCTCCTCATTCTCTGTCCTCCACCCACCCACTTACCCCAAATGGTCCATGCAAAGCACCTCATGAATGACGCTGTGTATTTATATAAGCCAGCTGATAATTTAAATTTTATATAATGGTTACCCATTGCAACAAGATAAATATATTAGGAAATGTTTTAGTTCTTGCAGGTTTTTAAAATAACTTCATTTGATCATATCATTTTTGACAGGACCTGTCAGTGCCAGCATATATCACATCTGGTTATGGATCGGATAAAGTCGATCCATGATCAAAGTTTCAGATGAAGTGAAATTAAATGTGTGACAGAAATTATGATGCATTCTGGCTTTACTTACCCAGTTTAGTCACCATCTGTGTCGCCAGTTCTCGCCTATCTCCAAAATTTGCATTTACATACAGATGGGGCAGAGCTGGCACCCGTTCATTTCCAAGTCAAGTTTGTTTTTGATAAATCACAACCTTTGCACGAAAAGTAGTATACGTAAGTTTTAAATCCTGTTTTGTGAAAATGCAAGCTTCACGCATGAGACCCCTGATCAGTGGTGGTCGTCTCTTTGATGTACTTATGGATCTTCACTATTTTATCTAGGATACTGGTTCTGACATTGATTAGCCCTTGATTCCTTCCTGTTTCTTAGTGTACAGGTGCTGGTCATAAAATTAGAATATCATGAAAAAGTAGATTGATTTCAGTAATTCCATTTAAAAAGTGAAACTTGTATATTATATTCATACATTACATACAAACTCATATATTTCAGATGTTTATTTTGTTTAATTTTGATGATTACAAATGACAACAAATGAAAATCTCAAATTCATCATATCAGAAAATTAGAATATTACTGAAGACCAATAAAAACAAAGGATTTATAGAAATGTTGGCCAACTGAAAAGTATGAACATGAAAAGTATGAGCATGTACAGCACTCAGTATTTAGTTGGGCCTCCTTTGGCCTGTATTACTGCAGCAATGCGGCGTGGCATGGAGTCGATCAGTCTGTGGCACTGCTCAGGTGTTATGATAGCCCAGGTTGCTCTAATAGTGGCTTTTAGCTCTTCTGAATTGTTGGGTCTGGTGTATTGCATCTTCTTCTTCACAATACCCCATAGATTTTCTATGGGGTTAAGGTCAGGAGAGTTTGCTGGCCAATTAAGAACAGGGATACCATGGTCCTTCAACCAGGTACTGGTAGCTTTGGCACTGTGTGCAGGTGCCAAGTCCTGTTGGAAAATGAAATCTGCATCTCCAAAAAGTTGGTCAGCTGCAGGAAGCATGAAGTGCTCTAAAACTTCCTGGTATGTGGCTGCGTTGACCCTGGACCTCAGAAAAAACAATGGACCAACACCAGCAGATGACATGGCACCCCAAACCATCACTGACTGTGGAAACTTTACACTGGACTTCAAGCAACGTGGATGAAGTGCCTCTCTTCTTTTCCTCCAGACTCTGGGACCTTGATTTCCCAAGGAAATGCAAAATTTACTTTCATCAGAGAACATGACTTTGGACCACTCACCAGCAGTCCAGTCCTGTTTCTCTTTAGATGCTTCTGACGCTGTCTGTGGTTCAAGAGTGGCTTGACACAAGGAATGCGACAGCAGAAACCCATGTCTTTCATACGTCTGTGTGTGGTGGTTCTTGAAGCACTCACTCCAGCTGCAGTCCACTCTTTGTGAATCTCCCCCACATTTTTGAAGGGGTTTTGTTTCACAATCCTCTCCAGGGTGCGGTTATCTCTCTTGCTTGTACACTTTTTTCGACCACATCTTTTCCTTCCCTTCGCCTCTCTATTAATGTGCTTGGACACTGAGCTCTGTGAACAGCCAGCCTCTTTAGCGATGACCTTTTGTGTCTTGCCCTCCTTGTGCAAGGTGTCGATGGTCGTCTTTTGGACAACTGTCAAGTCAGCAGTCTTCCCCATGATTGTGTAGCCTATAGAACTAGACTGAAAGACCATTTAAAGGCTTTTGCAGGTGGTTTGAGTTAATTAGCTGATTAGAGTGTGGCACCAGGGGCCATCAATTTTGAACCTTTTCACAATATTCTAATTTTCTGATATGATGAATTTGAGATTTTCATTTGTTGTCATTTGTAATCATCAAAATTAAAAAAAATAAACATCTGAAATATATGAGTTTGTATGTAATGTATGAATATAATATACAAGTTTCACTTTTTAAATGGAATTACTGAAATCAATCTACTTTTTCATGATATTCTAATTTTATGACCAGCACCTGTATCTTAAATTGACTTGAAAGAGAAAATATCATAATTTATTGTGTTTAATGTTACAATTTGGTTTTAATACATACAGATTTGAGGTTCTTTAAAACACAACAGCATTTTATGTGAACATGAGGACAAAAGCCATACTTTTATGTTTGTGGATGAGTTTTCCCTTTTGCATACCTCATTACCTTAAAAGCTATATTTTCCAGAAGACTTGAAAATGCCGTTGCTCTGGGTCACTAATTGATGCAAAGAATTTCATGTATTTGTCATTGCATGGTTGGTCATTGTGCCTGATTTAAATGCCTGTATTTCAAAACCATAAATGATAAAAGCCATTTTTGAACTCTTTGAAGAATATAGAACTGTAATAACCCTGTATGATAGACTGATTGGGTTGCATAGCTTTCTATTGTTTGTTTTTAAATCTTGCCATGAAATATGAAAATCAATAGTAATTAACCACCAATGTGATAAAACCAAATCATGTTATACCACATTGGCTGTCAACTGATTTATATATATATATATATATATATATATATATATATATATATATATACAGGCCTTTACATATGAACGTTCACAAAAACATATGTGAATTATTTCTTATGTCTTTATAACAAACTCAGACTTTTACAGAGATGTCACAAAATAATCTCTTTTTGAATTCTTGCAAAAATATATAAAGCATATAAAGTGATAATGGCGGGGCAAAGTCTAATTAAAATGTTCAACTGTTTCTAATTCATTTCTTAGAATGACTCATTTGTGACACGTTAAAATGGTATATAATTTTTAACTACTTTATTGTGGGCATTAGAGTAGGATTTTAAGGGAAGAAGGGTGAGTCAACTATGGGAAAACTAAAAGGTAACTGCACAAGAAGGAGATTGTGACATATTTCTAAAAGCCTACATTAACAAAAATATTGCTTAACTGGAGGACAAAAATGAGAATTAACTTTTGTTTTTATAGTAATTATTATTTAGAAGCTAGAATTAGCACCTAATCACAGCGGGTTGCTACATACTCTATAGTTTGAAAAAATATTTTTATATAAAACCATGATTGCCAATTAAGTTATAAACGTATAGTAATAAATAAAGATGACATATCATGTTGCCAGTGCTGTGAAAAACAAAAACTACAGTTTTAGTGAGTACCAAATTATATATTTTTAAAGTAATCTTTGAAATACATACATAGTGGTCCATATGGGGATTTTGGCCAAAATGATTTTAACTTCAAGCTCACCAAAGAGTTCAGTATTTTACAGAGGATATTTAGCCTACAATTCAGATGTGCAAAGCAAACTACAAAGGGAATGCTTAAAATGGCTATGTAGGAATATGCTTTGTGCCTTCTAGCATTTTTTTACTGTCCAATTTGAATAGACGTGAAGGTGACAAAAACTGCAGAAAAGACATAATGCAAAAAAAATTTAACACAACATTGATTCCTTGAGATCAAAGGTTTGAGAAATGTTCAATTCAAAACAGGCAGGCAGATTGGAGTCGGAGAGACTACTAAGGGAGCCAGACTAATAAGCTGACAAAATGACAGGCAGAGGAGCAGGAAGGACAAACAGGGAGGGGTAGGAATGCTGAAAGAGGGTGAGGCAATGGAACCATTAATTCAATTCAACATACAGAGGCAGAGAATCAAACCTGGCAACATGCTACGTCTCGCCTGGTGTTACTACTGTCAAAGGACAAATCTTTATTGATATGAATCCATAGATAACTAATCACCTGCATACTTATCTAATAAAATATGAAAGAAATTTAGCCTAAATGGATACATTTTTTTTTTAGATATAACTTAATGAAGATACATAAAAGACATTTTAAATGAGTATTAATTATGATCACATTTAAACATGTCCCTTTTGCTTTTGATCTCTTAGATATTATGTTCTCCTTCTCATATTAACTGTCTACTAAAAATATTATTTTGATTAATAAAACTTGATCATATTGAATTTAATCCCTATTCTACAATGCAATTTTAAATATAAATATACACAAATTAAAGAGAATGATTAAAAAGCTTTTCAAGCAAGCAGGATGCGGATAAATTGTCACAGGACATTGCATTGTTACAACACATTGCATGTCATACAGTCACTGGCTTATCTGGGCTTACTTTCCAACGTCTTCCAATCAAAATTAGTCAAACCACTTCTAGTTAGCACATGATCCCATTTGTTCATTCAGCAGGCATGAGTTACTTCTTCCCCTCAATGGTCAAAATAGCACATTTATATCCACTCAAACATGTCAGCATATCAGATATCAACAAGACTTTAAACATATAAAAAATGGCAAAAGATTAATAAATCCAACAGCTGCTTGTTGTAAAAATAGAAAACATTTTCGTAGAGGTGAACACCTCTAAAGCCGAACTCCAAGGGATGTATAATCTTAGACTCCCTTAAACTATTTGGCTGGATCACATACCTGTGCTCAAAGTGTGCTCTCCAAACAAAATCTGAGACACAAGGAACCCTGAGCATTCTCATGTTCAAAGTGTAACCTTCATAGGCTGAGAAAAGCATTGCTGTCCACTGTGTCAGGATGATACTGAGGCAGAGAAAGATTTTAGAAGAAAGTCATACTGTATATTGTTGGATATTTTCAATTAAGTAAAGCTTTGCCTTGTAGTACAGATTGAGATGGGATCATGGTGAACTGTTTAATTAGCAAACTGAGTTACAGATTTCTTCTCTCTGTCCCTCATGTTTTACTATATAATAAATGTTTTGCATCTCAATGAATGAATGATAACTCTGTCTGGACTGTTGGCGCTGCTCCCCATTAAATTTTCCCTGTACCAATCTGTCATGATCTTGGCATTGATGACACCAAGATCATGACAGATTAATGTTCTGAGTTCGAACAATGTTTTTCTTGGCTCGAGTCAGGCATACAAGAGATTCTGTTTGCTTGCGTGGTAGGACTGCTTCTGCTTCACCTGCTGTCAGAAGTCGTGTCTGTTTCCCACTGTTGGCAGTCCTCTGGCTGGATCCTACCTCATTCCCTGGGCATGGACTAAGCTATAAAACCAGGTTAGTGACTCACAATTTCATCATCATCCTCCGTCAGATTAACATGGTCACTAACTTGAGTTTTCCTCCTGCAGAGGTTCTTGCCTTAGACGTCCTTGCTGCTACTGCAGATCCGCAGTTTTTAAATAAAGGCTTTTGAATTATCTGATGTTTGTAAGATGTTTGTCTGCCTAAAATACTGGGTCCGCTGTTCTGAGCCTTGACAGAATAATTTGACCAAACAAGGACCCATCGGCAGACAGACGGTGGCGTTCTGAGGTCAAACAATGTATTTCTCAGCTTGAGTCAGGCATACAGGAGATTCTGTTTGCCTGCTGCATCTGGGGGAAATTTTGATCAGAGCCATTTTTTCTGAACTCCCCAACTGCCCTGTTTGGGTCTTTTTACTTTGATATATTTTTTTGGCTTTTAGAGCCGAGGAGGGTGTCTGGAATCAGCCCTTATGGGATTTGTTCTGTCATGATCTGGCGCTGATGACTGGCTGGATTACTCATTTTATTAATCTGATTATTCTGCCAAGTTTTTCATTACCAGTTCATTACAAGTTCTGCCCAGTTTTTTTCCCTGATCCACCTGCACCTGCTTCTATTTAACCAGCCTCTCACTAGTCACGAGTGCAAGATTATTCTCTATCCAGTGATGAAAGGGATCCAGCATTACCTTAGTGTTTCTGATTACCTAATCCTGACCTGTTCTGTTTCCCAAATACCAAGTCTACTTGTTCCCGTCTCATCTGTTTGCCTAACCTGTCAATGCTCTCCTCCTGGATTTTGCATTCCTTCCTGTCAATGACCTGGTTTTCCCTTCGGAACCTCTTCAGACTTCATATCTCCTGGTTCTGACTGTGGAGCGCATCCTCGATGTCAGCTCTGCCCAGATCTGGTGTCCTGCCTGTTCTCCTTCCCCCGGAACTGTGGCGTCTGGGACACTCTGGGCGGCACTCAGAGCAAGTTGTTGGCAGCCCACCAGCTGGATAATACCTATTCCTCTGCACATGGACTGAAGTATTAAACCAGTTTAGTGACTGATGTTCATAATCATCCTCCGTCAGATTAACATAGTCACTGTGCTGCCCCATTAAGAGTGTCAGGGGATAGTTTAGGCTGCTGCATCCTTCCTGCAGGGTTACGGTAGTTGTTCCAAGTATCATCAAAGTTGATATCTCCTCTCATACAAAATTTTTCTTCTTGCTGTACCTAGAAGGGACATAAGTCTGTAAGTACATGTGTGACCAACCTATTATGGTGTCCTCTTTGGTAGTATCATTTGTGTGGTAAGTTAATAGCGTAAGCAATGCTAATGCGTTTGTCCATCAACTGGGTTTCCATATTATGTTAGCATTGAGATCAGCGCCGCGCATTGTCACTTTGTTATGTGGAGTAAATTATAATTTGGTGTGTTAGTGTGTGAATGTATGGGAAACAGACATAATTAAGTCTTACACAGTTTATTTTTTGTATTTCAGTTTCACAGATCTTCATTAGTAAACTAAAAAAAAAGGTACCCGAAGACTGCTGTGTTTATTGAGAAACTGTTTAACTATCTACCAAGTAAAAAAACAGCAGCATTCTTGCAAGGGCAGAATAGTAACTAACCAGTTTTCCTGCTTCAGAGCTTCCTGCCAGATATCCTTGCTGTTACTACAGATCCACTGTTTTTAAATAAATACTTTTGTATTATCTGACTGTCTGTCTGCATTGAATACTTGGTCCCCTGTTCTGAGCTGAGTTTTTACAGATTTTATCAGATTTATCTAAGTAATAGAAGAATGTTTTGTGTTACTGTTATGGTTCTCCCCTTTTGGGACTTTAAGTTTTTAGTTTTCAGTTATCAGTAATTCTGTTTTGTTAATCTTTGGTTTATTTTCCATTTTGTGTTATATTTAAGCAGTCTTAAGTTACTCTCTGTTGCCCCCTTGTGCCTGTCTCCTTTCCCCTAGCTCCCTTCTAGTCTCTTCCATCCACACCTGCTCCATAGCAGTTGATTAACCCAGTCTTTGTTCTGTCTCCTATATCTACTCTCCTTGTGCAGTACTTCAGTGCTGGTTCCTTGTTGTTAGTTGGGTCCTTGTGTCTGGCTCCCCACGTGAGTTTTCCCTGATGTTTGTTGGTTTTGGTTCTCAGTATTTTTGTGTTTTTAAATGTTTGCCTCATTTTTTCATTAAACCTACAAGAATCTCTGCATTTGGGTCATCAAGCAAACTAAATCCCCCACGTTGCCAGTTACATTTTTAGTCTGTCTATAATTAAGTCTATATTTTTAGTCTATAATTACACCTTTTAAGTTACTTTTGTTTTTGTTTCTTATCACCTCAGAATTACAGGAAGTAAACTGGAAGTCAAATAAAATCAGACAAAGTTAATCTAGCTATGCTGGAACCTACAGAGAAGAATCAGCTCTACATGACCTTGTTTTTATTCGGTGCACCACTCATCCCACCACTGAGCAAGTGTAAAAATGGATAAGGCTAAATGATACTCTTTCCACTAAACCTTGTGTGGATGATCTATTAACAAAATATGACAACCAGGTAGGTTAACATTGACCCTTGTCGATATGTACTGAAATATTTATGCAGTTGCTCATTGATGCTTCCACTAACCTTTAGCCCCTTCTGACTGTAGTTACAGTCCAGCTGCTTTGAAGGGATAAGTATTTCAAGTTACTGTTGTACTGTAAGGTATAGAAAACTTGAATGTAATTTAATTATTCTGTTATAAGAGTATGTAAGAAATGCATGTGTAAAAAAGTAAAAATATCTGGGAAATAAGGCTGGACGTGTTCAGATTATGATGCCTACTATTTGTAGCTATTGCATGACTAAATATATATCAAGATTTTTTTAGCTTAAAATTTAGGTATTTATAGAATAATGCAATTTTCTTCTGTTTCTAATTATAAGCATATCCAACCTTTATACAAGCAAAAATAATCTACACGTCTTTCCTGCAAAATTACACCTCTATAAATCAGATTATTCACTATTACAAAAAATAGCAAACATTAATCTATGTAGGACCCCCCTCTTTGAAAAAAGGTATGGGCTCTTATGAAAAATTAAATCACATCAGTTTCCGGGAAAAAAACATATTGCACAATTAACTTTGGTGGTACATCTTCAAACAACAAATGCATATAACAAGGAGTGGTGGGTGGAAAAGAAAAGGTGAGGTCATTCAGCAAGATACATCAAAAATGTTTAGAATCCTGTAGAACTAAATGTACATGTGAGTAATATATCAAATACTAAAGAAAAATACCAAACTAAGTGCCAACCTTTTATACTAATGGAGTTGACCACAATTTACTTACTTTTAAATGTCAGAAGTGATTGTATTTTTTCAGCAAAGGCACTTTGCCTCTGTATTTTTTTTCCCTAATGTATAATCTATACAATTTATGAATGTTTTGCAGTAGCTTACAGCTTTGCCAATGCCTCCAATTCCTTATAATGTCTTCCTAGCCCTATATGCTTTCCAAAGAAAGAACAGTCAAGTTTATCAATTTTAATCTGTACTTTAAGTTATTGGAATGACCAGTCAATATTTATAGTTAATTATTATGTAAATTATAACACTATGATGTTAGTATTATAATATAAAATACAATAATATGTGTAGACTTATTTTAACATATTCATTCCAAAATGCAGACAGGAAAAAGAAATAAACACCAACCATTTACCGTATTTTCACGACTATAAGGCGCACTTAAACGTCTTTTTTTCCCCTCAAAATGTGCGGTGCGCCCTTTGGTGCGGTGCGCCCTATGTGTGTTGTAACTGCGACTTTTGAGACCACCTCATTGAGGAGATGATGAAAGAGTGGCTGAATGTAAGGAGAAAAGGTGTTTTTTTTCCACTCATCACCATCGCTGTTAATATGTAACTCCATGCGTGCCCATCTCACAGCTGATGTGAAAAACATGGGGAAACAAATTAACGCTGTGCTCGCTGTTCAACCGCTCGACATCGGTGTGAACCGGACCCAGCAGGTGCAGCAGAAGCAGCGAGTTTACATGCAAAGTCAATGGTTGACGCGCGTATAGGTGCAGCAAAAGGTCCTGCAGCGCGTTTTGAGCAGCAGGCGCTGCGTCGGGAGCGTTTAAGCATCTGACGCACCGCCAACGCGCTGCTGCAAGAGATGGAAAAATTGAAGTTTTGCTGCTGGACGCGCCGCATCAACCAATCAGAGAAGCTGATCTGGGAGCTGACAGCGAGACAGACACAGCGCTCTGATGACATATGATATTAACGCAAATGAAAAAGGCTGGATGGATGAGGAGATGATGAAATCGTGGCTGAGGCAGGTGTATGTGAGGAGACCAGGTGGTTTTTTCCACGCATCACCATCGCTGCGTGCCCATCTCACAGCCGATGTGAAAAAAAAAGGTGAATCAAATGAACGCTGTGCTCGCCGTTATCCCGGGGGGTCTGACAAAGGAACTTCAACCGCTCGACATCGGTGTGAAGCGGGCGTTCAAAGTAAGGCTGCGAGCGGCGTGGGAGCGATGGGTGACAGACGGAGACCACAGTTTCAGGATAAGTGGAAGGCAGCGCCGGGCAAGTTACCCCACCGTTTGCGGATGGATTGTTGATGCTTGGACTAACGTGTCTGCTGGCTCTGTTGTTCAAGCTTTCGCAAAAGCCGGCATCATTTCTGAGGAGCCGCACTGCACGGAAAGTGACTCTGACAGCGAAGAAGGGGAAATTGGCATGTCTGATTTAGCGCAGCTGTTTAATTCAGAAACAGAGAATGATGACTTTGATTAATACTTTGTAATAAATACATGAATAAAGCACAAACATACTCAGTTTTGCTCCCGCTCTATTTTTCTACCTGAAAACTTAATTCAACAGCAGCCTCTGGGCGGGTCTCCTCCTCTTCAGCGCGGTGGCTGGCAGGTGTTTTTTCATCTAAATAATCTAAATCTTGCAGCTATATTTGCTGTGATCAGGGGGAATAAAGTAGTTTTAATATGTTATGTATGTAATATGTTTAAGTGAGAAAGGCCACCTGAAAACTTAATAATTGCAGTCAGTTCATCCAGATTATCTATTTCTGTCGGAGCCGCTCAGACCCCCACATACAAGCGGTGCGCCGACAGTAGAAATCCGTTCAACAGCAGCCTCTAGGCTGGGCAGCCTCTGGGTTCACCACGGTGGCTGGCAGGTGTTTTTCATCTAAATAATTTAAACTGCAGGCACCAGGATACCGGTAATAAAAGCGAACATATTCCGTCGGCAGATTTCAGGATTTTAAGTTAATTTAGGACTGATCACAGCGCTGTGTCATCTGAGATGTGTCTGTCTCACGGCCAGCTCCCAGGTTTGATTAATACTTTGTAATAAATAAATGAATAAAGCACAGTCATACTCAGTTTTGCCCCCGCTGTATTTTTAAGTATGCAGTAGAGGTATTTAAAGGTAGTAGAGGACATGTACCTGTATATAAAAAACGCGCCCTATAGTCCGGTGCGCCTTATGTGTGTGTTAAATACAGAAATGGGACACATAACTGAGACTGCGCCTTTTAGTACGGTGCGCCTTATGGTCGTGAAAATACGGTACTTGTTATTTGCATAAACATTTTTAACAATTTCCAGTTTAAAAATTAAAAACAAAATCAAAAAAACCTAATGTACCACATAAATGTAAATATTCATGGATTAAACTGGAAAGAAAGATTCAAGTCAGGCCTATAGTTTCCCCTGATTTAAAGGTGCAAGAGCACATTTTAGGTCCCTAGGAAGATGAGGTTGTTTAATTTTATTCATTACAAGGTTATAAAATGCTAAACAAGCATATTTTAAACTAAACCTGCACTAACAATGCTCTAACCATTTAGTCTATTTGCCGAATTTTTTCATGTTAGTGAGGTGTTAGCCTAACACATTTAACCTCATATACACACAGTACCAGAAACCAACTCTTTCTCATTCTTTTCTTAAATGAAAAGAATGAGAAAGAAGCAAAAAAATGGCTTCTAGAGAGCCAAATTTGTGGGCACTAAGGTTTTCTGTTTGTATTTAATTAATGTATAATTATTTTACATGAATTGTATTTCTTAACCATAATGTTTTTTTTATGTAATTGGTATTGTAATTCTATCTTGTGATTTTATACTTGTGTTTATTTTTAAGGTTGCCTTTTTTATACCTGGCTGGGGGACTACCGATGAAATTTACCACTCCTTATCTAACTCAGGTATATTTACATTGTTGTAATGTTGATTAATGTACACTGTCCCCTTTCAAATAAACAATAAATAAATAAAATAAGGTGGTGGTTAATGAAAATAGGTAACCCCAAAGTGCCTGTGAAGCATATACATTCGTCATTCACTTCTGTCATAATCCTGATGCCATAAGTTACATTTAGAAAAATCTCTGACCTTAGTGCTCATGGTCCATGCCAGCAAGAAAAATTTAAAAGTGTTTTTTAATTAATTCAGTTTCAAGGTGTTGGTCAGGATTCTTGCAACAGCTTTATGAATGACATACTTTGTTTGGCCTAGGGGTTGTAAAGGAAGAAAATATTCTAACATAGTTAACTTTGGAAAAAGGTTGGCTTTTGATTCTTCCCTTCCCCAGGTCCACTCGGCGAGCTGCGTGTGGTCACTATGAAAATCAGCAAGGCATGTTGACATCACAGAATTACAGAGTTTAATCCAATATAAGACAATGCATACACTTAGAAATAAGACAATGCACAAGCCTACACCAGAAACTGCAGAACAACAGAGACATACATTCCATTACCTGACATAGGAGGAAAGAAAGCAAAGACGTACAAGACATCTTTGGAGAGTTTGCAAGAGCAAAATCTGATCTGTAACTTCTATTTAGAAAGCTTTATCCTCTTGTATCTAATCCATTCAAAAGGGCTGGCCCTCGGTCCTCCAACCAGAGCCATCTCTGACACTGAGCTTCACCTAATTTACTGCAAACATCTGGGGTCATTTGCTTCTTTGTTTTAACAAGAAAAGGCGGAAAGCTTGTCCTGGCATCTAGCATTCCTAAAGTCATAAAACACAAGATAAGCTCTCACAGACAGCTTGTGGAATGCGGGGGGCCTCACTTTTGACCTTCTGTAAACCAAGCAGAAATCTCTCCTGCAGGCTTAACTGTTATTCACCCCCCAGGAGATACTCATTCTATGGGCTGGTGGTCTAAATACTTATCCATTAGTAGTTTTAAATCATTAACACAGCCTTGTTCAAAATTAAGAAATATGTTCAAGTGAGAGTGTTTACACATGCCATAAGATTAACTGTATTAAAGTCTAAAAAATAATCATTTTTCTTTAACAGTCCCCGTTTTGAGGTCTGAGACATACAGACCTCACAAATAAAATGATTAAGCCTTCTAATAGAGGAACTAAAAAACTATTTAGTATACTAAAAAACTAAAACATTAGCCCAATTTTTATAACAGTCCCCTTTTTAAACAGCACCTCCTAGGTCCACTGCCAGGTCATGTGTCTAAAGCTAAACTCCATAATCTAAACTTATCAAATGTATCTTGCGCTGTCCAACAATTTAATACTCACCTGATGAACCACAAAATTTTAACCAGTAAAAACTAAACTAAAAATACATTTCACTTATCAAACATGAAAAATCATAAAACTCAGTTATGTCAATAGAAGAAAACACACAATAAAAATATTAGCCCAAGTATAAAATTAGAAAACCAAAGCAAGATATCTCGAAATTACCAAAAAATGCTCAGCAGACTCAAAAGACAATACTCGCCACAAAAATTACAATTTGTCAATACAAAACAATAACAACATAAAAAATACATCATAAACACATAAAAATTACAAAAGACCTTTTTTTCCTTTTTTTTTTCACAATTCAATAATAAGAAGTTAGAGTTCGTCTCTATGCTCCTTCGATAGTCTTTCAAAAATGAATATGAATTCTTCGTCAGGAAACGATCCAAAAATACGCGCAAAAAGAAACGAATGTTCTTGAAGAGTTCGCAAAAAACGAAAACACGCAATAAAAAGAAGATAAGTTAATGATGATCTTGTAGCTGGATCCTTCACGTGTTCCTCCTCGGTTGTAAACCTCAGGTTTTCACCTGAGTGTCCGTTGCTCACTGAAAATTGGAGTATTATGCCAATTTAACAGTGAGTTTAAGGAGAGGGTGCAATCTCCTTTTCTCAATGGAAGGACACCGGAACAGGATTATTGTGCCTGTCTGGGCCTTTTAAGCCTTGTAATTCAGGAAAATGAAGTGGTTTTGGCAGACTTCTGCCCGGAAATGCAGATCCTCCTCCGCGCTGTGATGGCCCTCAGACACTCCTCGACCGCAGGTTGAGACTGTAGATTCTCCTGTATGCCCTGCAGCGTGCGCCGTGGCTCCTCAGCTGATGTGCACTGACTCCAATGGAACCACGTGTCTCCTTCTCTCTTGTAGACGGACAGCATGAGATGTACTCTCCACGACTCGGTATGGTCTGGCGAAGCGAGGTTCAGACCACTTTCTTTTGATGACCATCAGGCGCACCCAGTCGATTCCCCGAACTGATCCCGAGCCTGGACGTTCCTGTGACGTCTGGTATTTTGTAAATTCTGCTGCCAGGACCTGTAACTCATTGAAGAAATCTTTATGAGATAAATGTGCAAGCTTACCTTTCCATCCTGGAATGCGGGTAGCAGGTCCTGGAAACATCCGTCCTGTCTGGAGCTCATATGGAGAGAACCCTGTTGATTGGTTAATGATTGATCCTACACTTTATGACAGCTTCACTGTCTTCCTTTTGTATTATAAATCTGCTACTTTGGAGTTGTATTTTATCAATCCTTTGACCCTCTTTTTATATAAGGCCTACATGAGAAATGAAAGTTTCCTATCATGTTAAACCCAAAACTTAACTGTATTTTAGAAGCAGTTCCATAACTGTTAATTTGTAAATCTCCAATTTAGACCAATTTAATTTCAATCATCATATTTTCTATTTTTTAAAACCTTAAAGAATGATCAGCCTGCTTTACATGAGTCACTAAATATAAAAAATGACCTACTTTATTCCAATCATATTTTAAATCCCAAAAATTTCAACCATTTTTACCTTTGATCCATTTATTCATTTGAAAACCTATTTATAAAATATTTAATTGAATAATGTATTACCCTTTTTATATTGTTTATCAATTATCAATGCCTTTTCAGTTTTGGAGAGAGATTCAATACAGCTAAATTTATTAAATGATGTAAATCTTTAGTTTAGACCTTCCTGGATGTCTTAGTTAAACAACTTATTTTAAAACATATGAATAGAGATACAACAATCCAATGATCACCTTCCTTAGTTTAAGAACACTATTTTATGTAAATTATTTGATAGTCAATATTTTGTTTAGTATATTCAATTTATACATTTTACTTATTTCATATCCAAATAGTTAGCTCATCTTTAATGCTGGTAATACACCGTAAAACATTTAATGTATTTTGATTTAACTTCAATAACCTCTTTTTCCGAAAAGTAAATGCAGAGATCCAAACTAAAAATTTGCCTATCAGATCAATTCCATTCATGTCCCCCTGTTTCTATAACAGAACAAATGTTCTGTCATAGAATACAATAAAAATCCTATACAACTCATTGAGATGAAATCCGCTATCACCACTAACTTTAGCCTCATGTAACACAGTTGGATGCAATTCAAACATGGTGTCCCAGTTACTGTTACAATCTGCACACCTCAATCAAAGAATTTAATGTTTGATTAAATTTATGAAATCAACACAGAACTTGGTGTCATTTGCTCAGTAAGTCAGTCTATAGACACCCATCAATCCACTTTAACACCTTAATTTCAAATTCCATTTAAATTTAAAATTTATTTTTACTGAATGGTAGCCTCTGTACTATGTAAATAAAATTTAGATCATCTTCCCTAGTAGATGAAGCGTAACACACAATGCAATTCAGCTATAGTTAAAAAAAAAATGTAATTGCAATCGTTAGTCCCTGCCCATTCTTTGCAGGCAGGAAAGGAAAAAGACACACTAGCATTTTGTGAAACAAACAGAGTGAATCATGGAGGAATGCAGTGTCGTAACAGTTGGTGCACACCAACCCCCAACTGCATTGTAAAACCTCTGACCCCAGGAGATGGGATGTCCTCAACACTTAGAATTACACTGCAGGGCTTCAGGACGTGAAGAAAACAGGGCGCCTCAGTGCTATACTAAAATAAGAAGAGAACAATGGCATCACACACTACAAAAATTTAAAGAAAAGAACTTATTCACCACTACCAAGTTGTGTTGGCACCCATTTCGTCTCCAACCTGCAGACTGAAGGGAACCCCAGGAGTGGGCTTTGGCGCCCAGGTCACATGATCAGAGGTGAGAATCCAGGATCAAACATGAGAACACACAACAGGACCACCGCTGAGCGACTTGCCATGCCCCAATTCTTTATCTGCTGAATCAGAAGGTGTCCAGAATAGCAGTCATTCCAGCAGTGCAGAAACATCTGGATACAGTCCCGCTTTGATGAACTTTGGTCAGCCTTTCGTGGTCGACAGAGCAGGACATAGAAACCAGCAGACCAGTCATCTACTGAAACCCCTGTCCGGGTTTGTCTATGATCTTTGTGGTCCCGACTCACTGCTGATTTCCAGCCATAGAAGACTCCCACAGATAACGCCTGAGTCCCTTTTGTTTTCAGCCAGGCATGAAAAGCAACAGTCAAAGGAGACATCTGTTGCCAGGTACAGCAGGAGAACAGTTCGCTTTCACTGACCTTCGTAATCGCTCAACAGCGTTCGGCTTTCATACAACAGTCCAGCAGAAGATGGGCCTAGTTCAGCATCATCATGTCTTTGTTCAGCAACAACAGCGGCCTGATGCGGTAATCAAGAAGATCCCTTCAAATACATCTTCCCATGATCTCTGAGCTTAAAAGACCCTTCCCCCAAGATCGCCATCAAGTCAGAAGGAAGGAGAACTGCCAGAGAAAAAATAATACAAAGTAATTAAAAAGCAAAACTTATATTTGCCACATTTTGTTACTTTCACTATCATAAATAAAATTTATCTTGTGATGCCTCCTCCCGTGTGGCGCTAGATTTGTTGTTGTTATAGCACAAATGGCCAACTGCCCCAAATCCTGAACTGCAAAAAGAATAAACAGAAATTTGTTAAAATAGTCCACGATCGGATGTGCCAGAATTAAGAAAATAATGACACTTACTGTTCAAAATCAATAAACGTCAATACCTCGATGACATTCACTCTGCTTGTGCCAAATATCAACTACAAATTCTAAAATCACAACCTCACAAACTCATTAAAGAATTAGAACAAACTCTAGAATGTCCAAGTACTGATACTTATAAAAGTTGTGATGGAATTGCCCTTGGTCAAATAATTATGAATTGCATATTGCTCTACTAAATACCAAACATCCTTATCATTGTCCCACGCTTCAAGACAAAGTCCTATTTCAAAATTTCAGAAATCCTTTACATTTTATCTGAATTTCATAGCAGTTTTAACCAAAATTTTCCTCAAAATTAACAATTTACACCCAACTGTATATAATCAAAGTCAGCAGTGATGCAGAAATCTATCAACAATTTAAATGTAAATAGACATGGCATAGATGTTATTTGAAACCGTTCAATTTGAGATGATCAAATCTAATTTAGTAGAAGCTTCTATATCACATACACCATATTGTAGTAAAGCAGGAAGGCCATATGACTCTACATTAAAGAAATCCATAATTCACTATTGTTGAATCGAAAAAATCAAAATTATTGATTAACTAATTTACCATTAACCATATCCAAAAATTTACCAGGAATTAGGGTCTACTTCTGCTTCTCCCCCTGTTGATATAATAAAATTCTCATTTTGAAAACAATTTGGAATCTATGTCACTTTTATATAATAATTTGCTGAAAAACCAAAATATCATAAGATGTTCCACCTTTTCTCCAAATCTTCCATCTAGTATTCAAACTAGACTGAGATTATGTAAATTTCAAAGTTCCATCTGTAATGTCTTATCTTTATAACATCCCCCTGTGTTTTCTTATTTCCAAAAGAAAAACAATTTAGAGGTGGGAAAACAAAAATGGAAGAACTTACCCCCATTATGCTAAAATTTCAACATGTCCAATCAGTCACCCATATGAAATATAAACCAAGTTTATTTAGTTAGAATTTAGGTTAGTTTGTTAGTGTTGTTAGTCAAAGTGGATAACACAATTTCCTAATAACTACATCTATCTGCTTTAAGCCAAGGCTGAATTCTCGTTTCATATTAATTTCACTGCACAAGCAGATGATTCAGCTTCAACCAGATTGTGACACCAAAATATGAAATCGTCATTACCTTAAAATTGTCCCTTAAAGCAGTAATAAAAACATATTTATGAAACAAAACCTTCAGTGTACCTAAATAGTTTAAAATAAGAAAAATATCACACAGCTACACACTAAACTGAGGTCATATTTACATAGAGCATCCTAAAGCCCATCAAAGGCCATCTGCCTCCACATTCACTCTCATTCACACTCAAGCAGACTCATCAACACATTGTAAGAAAGATGCAGGATGTTACCCCAGATTTCAAACCAAAATTCATCCTGTAAAAGTCTTAAACACAAATATTATAACACCATGGTTGAAAAAAATAATAAAAAGACATTATTATCCAATAGTTCTAATATTGTTCAGTTTTGAGTGAACCTTTTAAAAAACTCCAAATTATACACACAACCGTATTTCATGATAGCCCACTGTTATTAAATGGCTACCTAGACCCCCTGTAGGAAAACCCAAAAACCGTTCATGTGGTCATGTAATATGCGAAATGGGCTGCACACGAAGATCGTCCTACAAGAAACAAAGTCATTCATTAGTGTTTCAACATGTCCCACATTAACAGTGTAGAAAACACTGTTAAGCAGAAAAACATCCATATGTTCTCCTGTTCCAATCAGTGAGGGTGTTCCCTCCTGTGTCAGGAAACCTAGAAATTTAAGTGATTGTCAATGTTACAGTATTATAATAAACAATTGGATCATTCCAGTGCTCAAGCCTGGAACTGATGCAACACATTTCACCCGCTGAGAAAGTAAAAACATCTGTAAATCTGTTATTTTGTACTTTTCATTTCAACACAAAACACAGTCCTAAAACAATTCACATCAAAATCCAAGAACCCTGAAAGCGTGAGCTGGAAATAGCACAGAACTGAAGCACTCCCAAAATGCAAATAAGGGGGGTCCATCAGTCCCCCTGCTGTGAAACAAAACTTGCATCCAAAACGGAGACACCTCTGTCCCACAGAAGCACATTTTAACAGAAAGTTAGTAATACAACATCCAGCAAAAATATTTAACAATATTTCAGAACACAATCTTGAAACACAAATCACTTCCGCACAATCTCAGCACAATTCAGACACAGACAGACGAATAGACAGCAGCGCGTGGTGGGACATAGGCTACAGTATAACGGGGGAAGACAGACACACAGCCACAAACAAAACACAGAAACACAGACAACGTTGTAGTTCAGTCAAGAAAAGACAGAAAAAAAGAAAAGAAAACGTCAGGAGCCGGCTAAAAGAATGTATGACGCATCTTTTAATTGTCCAATTTCAATTTTACAAATCCCTTTTATTCTCATTTCAACTTCCTAGTCCTACACTTCAGAGCTGGGTCAAGCTCGAGGCGAAAATAAGCCTCAATTTAGTTTATTCGATCACTCAATCCGCCCAGTGACAAAAGGTTTTTTTCTTTTTCAGCTGGGGAGAGCGATTGAACCCGTATTAAATCAAATAATTTATTTTAGTCCTTTATTTTCCACGAGTGATACAACTCGGTCCAATTAACCCGCTATTAGTCCTTTTCCATGAGTGATACAACTCGATCCAATTAACCCAAATAATTATAAGTCCACTGGAGATGAGTCGAAATCTCCGGCTGATACAAGCCAAAACTAACCAATACACAAATTTCCAAAATACTTTTTTTAGAGGCCCAGGCATTGCTCCTCAGGGTAAAAATAATAAATTAATCTTTATTAATTAATCAATTAATTAATTAATCAATCAATAAAACCTTCTTTTAAAAAACCCAGCTTAAGTCAGAGTTAACGTAAAGGCTCTGTTTGAACTAGCCACAGTTCCCTGTAATGTGTATTTATTCAAATCCTTAAACAACCGACTCTTTTAGAAGGGATTTTATCTACCTCTGCAGCATCTGAATTCTGTGAGGCCGCACACAGCAAATCAGCCCCGGTCCGACCACACGGCGCTTCAGACAACTGAAAAATAATCAGATACTGTCTTACCACACCGAAGCGTCGGGCCGAAACGGATCAATCAGGACCAAACAGCCGTCCGCCGAGACTCCAGAACCGGCACGAGCCCCCAATTGTAAAGGAAGAAAATATTCTAACATAGTTAACTTTGGAAAAAGGTTGGCTTTTGATTCTTCCCTTCCCCAGGTCCACTCGGCGAGCTGCGTGTGGTCACTATGAAAATCAGCAAGGCATGTTGACATCACAGAATTACAGAGTTTAATCCAATATAAGACAATGCATACACTTAGAAATAAGACAATGCACAAGCCTACACCAGAAACTGCAGAACAACAGAGACATACATTCCATTACCTGACATAGGAGGAAAGAAAGCAAAGACGTACAAGACATCTTTGGAGAGTTTGCAAGAGCAAAATCTGATCTGTAACTTCTATTTAGAAAGCTTTATCCTCTTGTATCTAATCCATTCAAAAAGGGCTGGCCCTCGGTCCTCCAACCAGAGCCATCTCTGACACTGAGCTTCACCTAATTTACTGCAAACATCTGGGGTCATTTGCTTCTTTGTTTTAACAAGAAAAGGCGGAAAGCTTGTCCTGGCATCTAGCATTCCTAAAGTCATAAAACACAAGATAAGCTCTCACAGACAGCTTGTGGAATGCGGGGGGCCTCACTTTTGACCTTCTGTAAACCAAGCAGAAATCTCTCCTGCAGGCTTAACTGTTATTCACCCCCCAGGAGATACTCATTCTATGGGCTGGTGGTCTAAATACTTATCCATTAGTAGTTTTAAATCATTAACACAGCCTTGTTCAAAATTAAGAAATATGTTCAAGTGAGAGTGTTTACACATGCCATAAGATTAACTGTATTAAAGTCTAAAAAATAATCATTTTTCTTTAACAGGGTGCAGATCTTACGCATACTTAAAAAACTGGTGACCAGGGCAAGGATCCAGAGGGTAATCAAGTCATATCTATCCAAGAAGACCTTCTTTCGCTTATTCTTGGTTAACCCAAGAAGTACCTGGGTCAGATGTGATGGTTATCCTTCTGGTCTTTCTCCAATGGGACATGCCTAGAAAATCTTGAAATCAAGGCACCCAAATATCTAACTTATTGCAAATAAAGCTTCGAATGGTTTTTCATATGCCAAAAGTTAAGTCTATTCTAGCACTATTTTTTAAGGTAATAGTAGTTTCTTGCCTAATTGACACTAAGTTCAGATCTCTAACCTTTAATTGCTGGGAACAAAAACAAAGAGTTCTAGTATCCTCTTCCATCTTATAAAGACCATTCTGTTGCAACTACTTCATATTATGGTCAAATTTCTTTAGCAAAAGATGTCCAAAACAGTTGTAGATGTCATCATACACCTGCTTCAACAACCCACTGCCATTTAGATAAGACAGACAGCACTGCTAATATCGTATTCTTTGATTTCCCAGGAGCATTTAACACGATTTAGCCTGGCTTACTTGCATTGTTTTTGCCTGGGATGAAGGCGTGAACAATGGCCTGAATCAAAGACTTCCTGACAGACAGACTGCAGTTTCTGAGGCTGAAGAATCAGATGTATGATCAAGTAGTCAGCAGCACAGAAGCACTTCAGGGGATAGTGTTCTAACCATTCTCTTTTACTCTGTACACCTCTGCCTTCTAGTACAATACAGACTACTGTCATCTACAGAAAAACCCAGTTGGTTTTAAAACAGTCCAGAACAAGGGACAGAGCAGACTCCTCTTCTGAAGGAAGCTTTGGTCCTTCAGTGTTTGCTGTAAGAGGCTGCATATCTTCTATAAATCTGCTGTGGAGAGTGTGATCTTTTTTACCATCATTTGCTAGGGTAACAGTATCAGAGCAATGAAAACGATCCTTCCGAGCAGGGGAGCGGGAGAGGAGATGGCAAAAGTAATTGACTGTTTTTTCAAGTGTTAACCAAAGGAGGGTGGAGTGATTAATCATTAACCATACAAATAACCACAAACTACATCAGGTAAAAATATTGATATTTTTATCTCTTAACAATCCCTATTACAGTGTATCTAATAATGATGCAAACACCACATACTAATGATAATAAGCTCAAGGTAAATGAAAGGTAGGGAGAAAAGGCGCTATAAGACTCTCTAAGGGACGTTCAAGTTTAAGGATTGTGTATTAATGCATTTGGTGGGATTATTTAACAATAGCAGCAGATAAATATGAATTACAGTTGATAAAGACCTCTTAACTGCAATCAAAACAGGGAAAGCTTATGTTATAACTTTTTGAGACACAACCACAGAACCCCCCTTTAATTCTGCAAAATGAAGTAATACTATGTACTATGTAATGACATAGTTATTACTGCATAAAGTGTATTGCTGAAATTCATGCATCTGGGAGAATTTGGGGCACAAAGTCCCAGAGCATAGCATTGAAAAACACCCTGATAGGATAATGTCTGATTTAAAATAAAAGTATCCCTAAGCCAAACAGTGACCACTGGTTTCATGATGGATCAAAGGAGCAAGCCCATATGCAGAACACACACGGAGGAGGCAGGGAAAAAGTTCAAATGTTTATTAAAAGTTCTGAACACGAGATCATAAATAAGTTCTGAGACTGGTTCACTGAAGTCTTGACTGGGATCTGAGCTTCCAGCTCACTGCAGAGAACAACAGGGAATATCCACATAGGATTCTTCAGGCTGAGCTTCCAGCTCATTGCAGAGAACAACAGGGAATATCCACATAGGATTCTTCAGGCTGAGCTTCCAGCTCATTGCAGAGAACAACAGGGAATATCCACATAGGATTCTTCAGGCTGATTCCACATAGGAATCTTCAGGTAAACTCCACACAGAAGTCTTCAGGTTAAATCCACATAGGAATCTTCAGGTTGGCTCACCAGGGTGGATTAGCAGGTTAGGCTTACCTAGAGCTTCAGGCTAGAGACAGGTTTCCTGTGAGACAGCTCTCCCAGAGCTTCAGACCAGAGACAGGTTTCCAGTGAGGCAGCTCATCCAGAGCTTCAGACTAGCGACAGGTTTCCTGTGAGGCACAGACAAAGGAGAGATTAGAATCTGATCTCACACTTTCTATTTGCAAGTCTGAATGCCTCTGACAAATCCCACATTTGCGTTGTATTATTAAAACCATTCCACCACATGATTATACCTTTACACAGAAATGGTTTGAAATAAAAGAACATGGTCAAAACTTGTTCAATCCACCGTCTTTAATGAAGCAACAGGGCTTCAGAATAATAAATTTTGTATAACCAGAGATAAATAAATTGAAAGCCAATTCCTTATACCAGAACAGTAGAATATTGGATCAGTCTAATTAATTAATGTACCCCTTGTATTAAGTATTAAAATCCATTTATACCTATGTACAATCAAAGTCTCAAGCAACGGGCCATCATAGGTCAAACATTGGAATGTGCCTTTGGCTGAAGTGTTACCATACACACACAGGTAGAGTAGTAACAGAAAATAATATAATAAAGAGAAATTAATCTTCAACAGTTGCATGAAGGTGTTAGTTTTTTTTTTAAATCTCTGTTAATTTATTGCTTCTAAACCTAGTACCTTTCAACGTCTGGATATGCTGGCTGTTTGAATTTGAAATTAGGTTTGAGCCTGCAGAGAGGCTGAGCCTGTATTTTAGAGAGTGTTCTCTTAGCATACAGATAAGAAAAATCCTCACCTCACCTCAATGATACACTGAGGTTTAATTTAGCTTTAATTTATCTTCTTTCTTGATAAAACAAATTTGTTTATCTTTTTGTTAGTTTGCCTTTTTCTAAGGATTCCCAACAATAAATGTTAGTAACCTATTCAACCACTGTATGTTGTTTTGGTCTGTGGGACCCTTTGTTTTTTCAAAGAAAAAAATATAAAAAACTTAAGTAAGAAAAAGTAAGACTCATTAGGCTTGATTCATTATGTCAATAACATACTGTAAATCATGAAAATATTTGCCCACTGTGCACCCATCAACAAATTTATGTTACAACCAGGATGTTTGTGTCTCTGGCACCAGACCTCAAATAGGAGAAGTTTGTATCTTCCTCTTTTCCTTACCCCTTTACCTGTCTGAGTGTGTGTGACTATTGTCTTTCTATATTGGCTATTTCTAGATAAAGTTTAAACAAAAACATTTACAACACTGACATATACACTCACCGGCCACTTTATTAGGTACACCTGTCCAACTGCTCGTTAACACTTAATTTCTAAGCAGCCAATCACATGGCGGCAACTCTCCTGCAGTTCAAACCGAGCATCAGTATGGGGAAGAAAGGTGATTTGAGTGACTTTGAACGTGGCATGATTGTTGGTGCCAGAAGGGCTGGTCTGAGTATTTCAGAAACTGCTGATCTACTGGGATTTTCACGCACAACCATCTTTAGGGTTTACAGAGAATGGTCCGAAAAAGAAAAAACATCCAGTGATTGGCAGTTCTGTGGACGGTAATGCCTTGTTGATGCAAGAGGTCAGAGGAGAATGGCCAGACTGGTTCGAGCTGATATAAGGGCAACAGTGACTCAAATAACCACCCGTTACAACCAAGGTGGGCAGAAGAGCATCTCTGAACGCACAGTACGTCCAACTTTGAGGCAGATGGGCTACAGCAGCAGAAGACCACACCGGGTGCCACTCCTTTCAGCTAAGAACAGGAAACTGAGGCTACAATTTGCACAAGCTCATCAAAATTGGACAATAGAAGATTGGAAAAACGTTGTCTGGTCTGATGAGTCTCGATTTCTGCTGCGACATTCGGATGGTAGGGTCAGAATTTGGCGTCTACAACATGAAAGCATGGATCCATCCTGCCTTGTATCAACGGTTCAGGCTGGTGGTGGTGGTGTCATGGTGTGGGGAATATTTTCTTGGCACTCTTTGGGCCCCTTGGTACCAATTGAGCATCGTTGCAACGCCACAGCCTACCTGAGTATTGTTGCTGACCATGTCCATCCCTTTATGACCACAATGTACCCAACTTCTGATGGCTACTTTCAGCAGGATAATACGCCATATCATAAAGCTGGAATCATCTCAGACTGGTTACTTGAACATGACAATGAGTTCACTGTACTCAAATGGCCTCCACAGTCACCAGATCTCAATACAATAGAGCATCTTTGGGATGTGGTGGAACGGGAGATTTGCATCATGGATGTGCAGCCGACAAATCTGCGGCAACTGTGTGATGCCATCATGTCAATATGGACCAAACTCCCTGAGGAATGCTTCCAGCACCTTGTTGAATCTATGCCACGAAGAATTGAGGCAGTTCTGAAGGCAAAAGGGGGTCCAACCCGTTACTAGCATGGGGTACCTAATAAAGTGGCCGGTGAGTGTACACTGTATGTGCTTCACATTTCCACTCATTCAGATCTCTGATGGGAAACAATAGATGTGTGTGAAGGTGTGTTTCTTACATCGTGCATCCATCATACGTGTAGTTGTACGCATTCAAATTCTCTTTGTAGTCTGAATTAGTATTTGTATCCATTGTTTACAACTATGAAGCTAAGCGGACTCACCCACGTTAAGCCTCTTCCGGTGCATCTCTTAACTGCAAATACAAAGTAAAACTTTCTTACAAAAACAACCCAAAAAGCCTAAACAGTTCATATATAAGTACATTTAAGTAAAAAAAAACAAAAAACAATTACTCATATAATCTATTGTTTTTTAAATGCTGTTAAAAGTAAGGCTTTAACCTGCAACAATATGCTCCTTACACTTCCACTGTGTGTAATGTGTTGATTAACCGTCCTCCCTTAGTCCCCCATTTGGCACTCTTCTGTTACAGACATTCCACATTCCCATAATTAACTCACCTAGATCCAATTTCATTCTACTTCCTTCTTGACTATATAATCTTAATAGTTTTGATTGTTCAATGCAGTTTCCCTATTGGGATGCATTTGCTCTATGTCCTCGTGCATTATCTGTAAGGTTCTTATTAACGTTGCTCTTCAACCATGCCTACTCTTGATATTTATCCCCATCTTTGTTCAAGTTTAAACTCACTCAACATAGTGAGTTGTTGAATTAAAAAGGTTTTATGCAGTTCATTATGATTTAGGTAAAGCTGTTTCTTTAGTATCTATTTATTTAATTTATACAATCTAAACAATTAGTTGCATGTCTTTTGAACTGTGTCTCTGATCTTCACTTTAAAAGCACATATTTCCAAAGGTTGCTTGCTCCCATTTGTTTGTGTCTGTGTCACAGCTTCATTGTTAATGTTCATGTATATTCGAGTAGGATGGCAACTCCAGTATTTACTGCACCACCATAAGATTACTCTCATCAAAGACAAAATGCTGACCTTGGTAACGCACAAATGGATCTTTAAGAGACAGCCTCTTCCATCACAGTGAAATGGAGCGCTCCCAATCTCACAATACCGCTATTAAGTTTCATCAAGGCTCATTACATTCTGATTCCATGTCATACCATGTGCACTATAAAGTTCAGTCCTGCAAACAACTAGAACCACAATAGGTGTCTCTTCACATATACCCTATATTGTTTTTATTGCTGGCAAGTGCTTTTTGCAATAAAATTTAAGTCTTTTGAGGTTTCCTGCAAACAGGACTAAATGTAATACACTGTCTGGGAATATCATCAACTCCTTATAAATGTCATTGTGAAAGGCTTTCAAAGTGTCATCATGGATGCACTATGTAATGATATTGTTAATGTTTAGCAATCCAAATAAGAAAAAGAAAGTCTAGCTTTATTTTTTCAATATTTATAGCTGAATATGAGGTAAAATGGTAATTCTATTAAATTTTGACTGATGCCAAACCTGAAAAACAGGCCTCTATTGGTTCATTTAAGCCATGACAGCAAAGCTGCAAACAGGAGGAGACTGAAACGGAAAAAGTGGGAGGCAGGACAGAGGGCAGACACCACTGTACGCTTATATGATCTTGACCCAGCAGTCGATGGGGAAGGGTGGTGAAACCTGATTACTGTCAGCTCACATCCCAGCCTGCTGATTTCATTTCCCTGGCTGAGTTCAGTTGGATAAAAGACGGAGGTGTGATGTTCTGCACCAGCACACCGCGCTACCTTGTTAAAGCCTTGAGCTCCTTTTGCTAAGTGTTGGCTTACCCTCAAATAATATTTTTCAGCATTTCCAACCATAAGTGTAGTATTTTGCCGTTCTTGGGTACATTAAAATAAGTATTATTAAATGTCAAGCTCTCAAATCACTCCATTTAATCTACCTCTCCTGACAAGCATCAAGAAAGCAGTGGGGGTCACACTCTTAGAGTGTTTAGATGGACATCTAACCATGTGATGTGATCTGAATTAGGGCCCATGACACCTCATCAAGTGCACTTCCCACACCTTAACTGTCTCAAACATCATCTGGGTTTCTTTTTTTCTCTCCTCTTGCACACACAACTCACATTTGTCAAGGCAGCCTGTCAATGGTGTCTTCTTTATTTTTCACCCTCATCTACCCCTTCTGTTGTTGTTAGTGCATGCAGGAATAGGCAATGTGATCACATGCTTTTTTTTCTTGAATTTCCCCTAAGCAATCATTAAATAGTTATGTACATCCAAATATTCAACAGGGCTTCACTTAGAAATAGATGAAGAGTAACTTACTAAAGCATTCTATTTATAAATCAGAGCTGTGAAGTAAAAAGCTAGCAGTAACACATCACTTACCCTAAACCTAACCCCTAAACCTAAATAAATAGTACAGTAGTATACATCTTACCATACGCTTCTAAAGCTACCAAAGTTACTTTTTAGGCTAAACTTCAATTCTTTATTTTTGTCACGGGTCAAGTGATAGACTGTCCCCAACCTGAAATTTAACCTGCGCATAAAATACTGATGAGAGGGGTACCTCCTGCGCGTCAATATGTGACATACAGGGGACTTTGACCATGTGTCAATATGTGACGAGTTGGGAGTGAGAATATATTGGGTTCCCATATAATTTTCCATCTTTGTCAGTGATTGAACTCCTTGGTCTTTTTTGTTAAAAGATTCATTCATTCATTCATTTATTTTTATTATGTTTTTATTCAAATTGCTTCCAGTCTGCCTGCATTTGAGTATTTTAAGACCCCAAAACATGAGAAGAAGCACTGTCAAGTTTTGGAATTTTACAGCCATTTCTACAACCTTTCTTAATATGGTGGAAAATGTATTAGCTCATAAGGATGTATCATAAAATTGTAAACAAAACTATGTTTACAAAGTATAATAAAAAAAACTTTCAAATGTACCATTGTTGTGAAGAATAGTTGAACTTTGTGAACCTTTAGAGACTGGGACTGCTTTGTAACCACTTTGAGTGATAGCTTTGGCCTTGAAAATAATGGGGCACACAGAACTAGCTACTCTTGCTTTGAGCTGCAGACCACGAAGAATAACGTGCTCCCTCTGAGCCAGGATCCTTGTGGTGATAAGGAAGGTTCTGGCTCATAGGAAGGCTCCAACTTGGTAAGATGTGAATTGTGAGAACCAACTGAGGGAAAAAGACAGTGTATCTTTGAAATAGATGAGGTAGTTCTTCAGACTGCTTCTGAAAAGTTAGGGGTTAGGCATGCGATGCAGTGTCCCATGGATATCCATTGATAAATAAATGTTTGAATTTAATCTCTAACTTTTGTTAAACGTGACTTGATCTCTCTGAATCCCGAGGAGGTGATGTGACAGAATCTTTTTGTTATTTTACCCTAAAGCTTTTTAGAATATCTTTTTTTTTTATTGGAGCTGAGATTACTACAGGTATAATTTTCACCGGTGTAATTTTCTAAACCTGGCATAAGCCAAATTGATATAAACAGTTCTTTTGAGTTCTACACAGTATAATTTGATAAGGCTCGTGTGGGAAGTGTTCGCAAAAGGATGGATTGGATAAATTACCAAGTGGCGCCTGCCTCACATGTGGAACTTTTAGCCAATCCCAACAGCACTAGCAGCTGTGACGTATCACGTTCTTGATTTGTTTCACAACTAGCAGAGTTGGCAGAGGCCCATATCACAAAGCAGGTTTAACAAACAATTTGATATAGCTTAAGGTTAGAAACCCTGGCTCCAGATGAAATTTTGTTTGCAATGTTCATTTTGACTAGGAAATAATATATTTCAGATATCAAAAATAGATATTCAGACGAACATGATAATATTACGGGGGGTTAAACTACTTTACTGCTTGAATGGTAGTGGATCAATGGCCATTCTGAGGTTATTGAGGAAACCTACTCCCAATCAGGTTAGCTCTAGGGTGAATTTTGCTAAGGTAACAGAAACAGAGGTGGAACAATCTCTCTGTGAAATGGAAAACTCTGGTTTAGAAAACTTAGAGTTTTCAGTAAACCTGCTTTGTAAAGCGGACCCTGGATAAATCAGATTCTTACCAAATCTGGTCGGGAGAACTGTGCGAACACAAAGGGTATAAATCATGTTCTTTTGCTAGTTTTTCAAAAATGAAACACAGGGTATTCCAGAAAAATGGAGCCAGTTTGTTTTGCTTCAGTCGGTTATGGTTTACGTGTTGACATCATACATGTCACTGCATTTCATTGTTCTTAAACATTTTGTATCGAGACTGATGAATCAGTTGGCTTCTGGAGAAAATCTATTTTCAGTGGTTTGTGATTTCACAGATCTCAATTCATTCATATCAATTCATCTTGCTTGCAAGGTAAAAAGATTTCTCTTTGTAATATCAAAAGAAAATTGATTGTTTTAGAGAGATTCATGGTGGGAGGTAAATAGCAGCCTCACAAAGATCTATGTGTAACTACAGTCACAGTAGTTAAGTCTCTAAGAGGAAAATTTTGTTTTGGTAATGCTGAGAAATCTCTTTTATCATTCAATTATCTTAACAGCCTTTTTTTCTTTGTCAATTTGTAGCTATTTGTTTATTTTGTTGATCAGAACATTATTTCTTGTATCTCTATGAATTGTTACATTTTGTAATATTTTGTGTGCCCCATTGTTGACTGCTTTTCTGTTGCTTCTATTTCTACTGAACTAATTTCATGAAAGACATTTAAGGCTTTGGTTATTTCTTTTCTTGAATGTACTCACACAAAGTCCTCATACTGTAGAAAGCTGTCAGCAGTAAATATGTGAGCTTATCTCCCCTTTATTGTGTTGTTTATCCCATTAGCACAATGTAACTAAAGCAACCTAATGTGGGTCTTCTGCCAATGAGCCACATTACTGCTTGCTTCTGTGTAAGGACCCATGATTGTTTCCAAGGTATAAAACCCAGCATCCTTTCTGAGAAATTCCTGGAAATAAACAGACAAGATAGAAAAGAAAGTGAAATTATGTTTTTGAATTTCACTTCTTTTTCTAGGTTGCATTGTAAAACTAATTTTTACAAACCATGATGCATATAATTAAATGTGCAAAACTAGCAGAAACTAAAGGTTATTACCAAATTTAGGAAAATAATTATGTGGCAAGTAATATCAACTATGAGAAAGTTGATACTGCAAGAACAATCAATTAAATTAAAAGCTGTTTGTTTACTACAACGCATGTCATGTCAAGGCACTTTGCAAAGACAATTCAATCAAAACAGACAGTTTGGTTAAAAGTTTTTAATTTAAGAAAACCCAGCTGTGGGTTTTGCTTTTGATGGATAAACATGTAGTGACAATAGACATATGCTTAATCTGTGATGTTCATTCTGCAGCAACCTTTCACACTGAGCATGCATGCAGCCACAGTTGAGAGGAAAAACTGCCTTTCAACAGGAATAAACATCCAGCAGAACCTGGCTGGGAGTGAATGTCTTTCTTGCAAAATCAGACTGGGACTTCAAAAGAAGGAAACAGACACACAAAGGGAACATAAAGACACTAATGCATATTTACTGTATATATTAGAGGGTATATGGGTAACAATAAACTAGCTCCACATATGGCTCTGCCTGGTAAAAAAAAAAAGGTTAAGCAGATAAAGTTAGAGCCAATTTTCATATAAAAAAATATAGAAGAGAGCACATACAGTTAGTCACAATAAAAACTGACCCCATCTCTAGGAGAGAAACAGGACTGCAAAAGAGGCCCAAATCCATGATCAATAATGGATGTGGTTGATTGCAGCAGCCTATCCAGTGTGTCCTTCCTAAACGATTTGCAGCTACAAAAGTGCCAGGCCAGATGTAGCTAACAGGATGAGAAGAAGCAGAACAAAAAGATTATTCAAAGTTCAAGTAACAAATAATACAAAATTGCATATCCAATATTATCCTACATTTGAAAAATAAGTATTAACATTGAGATTGGACAGACAGCCTGTACCAGGAACTTCCTCATTCCACCCTCCCCACGCCAAGCTATTTTGGTGAGCTGTTGCTTTCCACACCCCTGTCATTACAAAGGCTGAACTCCCACAAACTGCTACTATGACAACGCGTAACAGTTTGTACAGATGGCGGTTAGAAGGAGTTCAGAATAATATATTAGATAAAGTTCTGATCTCAAATAATGGGCGTTGCCGACCACTCGCCGTAGCTTAAAAGTGACAAAAACACACAACAGGAGCAGGTTGACTAAATAACCTGCCATTTATTTATTCTGATAACAACAATATCCATTTTTATTTATGCAAATACGTACAAATCGTTTTCTAATCATCTTAATACTGAGCATGGAATATTTCTTCCAAATATGGAACAATAACTTTTTTTAAGTGGTACCTGGAAACCCAAGACGGTAAACCACCTTTCAATAAATAAACCTAAATAAAGTACCCCTGAACCTTACATTTTCCTCTGTTATTGACCCGAAGCTGTATGAGTGGTGAAACAGCAACATTTACAACCTGGAGAAGGCTGGAAAATAGTAGAGACAGGCTAGATTTATGATGAAAAAAAGCACTGCCTATAACATCCAGATTGCATTTTTTATTTGTGACCCAACAATTAATTTAATATGTACAAAATGCATGTATGTCACATGTTCAACAAGCCCAATAGTTCTATAGGTAATAACTAACTTCATCCCCCTATTATGTTTCTCGTAAATGTAGACCACTATCGTAAAGTGCATAAGTATAGAGCATTAGCAAACTTACACAGCAGTTAATAACACATTATTATATTTAGCTGCAAATGAACTGAGCTGAACACTTAATGTAAACTTTTATTAGCTCAACATCTTGAGCCCAGGTGTTTTAGGAGCAATTTCAGCCTGAAATTACATATCTGATTAAATGAAATGCAGCTCCAATTTTAAAATGTGTATGAAAAAGCCAACGTCATTAAAGACCTTTTTTTCCAAGTGGCACCAAGACTGTAAATGTCTCTGAATCAGAGGTGCTCAAATAAAGAAAATAAATCTAATTAAAGCCACAAGTGGCATTGCGCGGCCCTCGCAGCTCGCACCGCCTGGTATGTTGCGATCGCTGGAACCAAGCGACCTCCACCTCCACGCTCCTTCCTAGCCTGTGCTCCTGCTCTTCAGCCTATACCTGCTGCTGCTTCTCTTTATCCTCCCCCTCCTTCTTATTCTGCTGCTGCCACTGTTTCTCCTCCACCTGCAGCCTCTCCTCCTCTTACTCATCCTCCTGCTAATGCAGCTTCTCCTCATCATCCTCCTGCCGCTGCTTATCTTGCTGCGTCTCCTTCTCCTCCTCCTGCTGTTGCTCTTGCTGCATCTCCTTCTCCTCATCCTGCTGCTGCTCTTGCTGCATCTCCTTCTCCTCATCCTGCTGCTGCTGTTTCTCTTCATCCCCTGCCTGCTGCTGCTTCTCCTGATCCTCTTCATCCTCCTTATCCTGCTTCTTTTCATCCTCCCCCATTCTCCTTCTGCTGTTTCTCTTCCTTACCACCCTCCTCCTCCTTGTGTTGCTCATTCTCCTCATCCTCCTGTT
>NW_024038303.1:0-52413 GCF_016077235.1 Cyprinodon tularosa
GACTTACCTACTACAGGTCAGATACTCACTTCCACTAAATGAAGAGCCTTACCTACTACAGGTCAGATACTCACTTCCATTAAATGAAGAGCCTTACCTACTACAGGTCAGATACTCACTTCCACTAAATGAAGAGCCTTACCTACTACAGGTCAGATACTCACTTCCTATGAGTTTTTAATTGGATCCATTTGTGGGGGGAAAAAGGATTTTAGGAGACGCAGCTGAATTATAATCAGCCGTTTTTTTCTTGTTTGTTTTATGAAGCTGAGATTTTCTTCCATGATTTTTTGTCTGTCTGTCTGTCTGTCTGTCTGTCTGTCTGTCTGTTTGTCTGTATTCATAGTTTAGGCTTCAGAAGACAGACGCCTGTCTGCGTTCACTGATGATGCTTTGCTGAGAAGCAGGTATGTTTCCATGACAACCAGAGAGAGTAAATCCAGCCTTTGTTTTTTTTTTATACCCTCTAAGCTGTTTCTAGATCTTTCTCCCAGCTGGTCGTTTAGCTAAGATCTTCTCAGCTGAACTCTTGCAGCTTAACGATCATAGTCTCACATTTAATGTTGGTCAAATGAAATGTTTATGTTTTACTGTACTGATAGTATACTGAATATAATTTTCTATTATTATTAATTAGTTATAATAATAGTAATTATTATTATTATTATTATTAATATTCCATAATAAGCTGATCTTTCACTGTTGTTCAGGTTTGAATATAAAATGTTAATCCACCTTTTAACAGAAGACATGCTCAGCTGGCAGAGCGTCAGATCTTTATCTGTGCAGCAGTGACATCCGCAGGCTGTTTGTGTCAACTGCAGTGCAAAGCCCTCATTAATAATTCATCAGTGAATGCGTTCTGGTGGATCTACTGTGAGAAGAGGTGTAACCTCTTAGTCCTTATTCATCGATAATAGGGGAATATCTGATTCTCTGATCGCTCTCACGGCTCCCATCTATGGAGGAAAAATGTGTCCCATTATTCTGGTGGAAATCAATCAATAGAAGTGCTTTTTATAAATAAAATGCCAATAGATCATCCAAACTGTTTTCATTTTCTTCTTCTAAACTGTTAATTGTGTGACAGAAACAAAGCTGAGAGGAAATATCTTTCCTGTTGTCATGCCGTGCAGGTGCGGTGCAGGGGAGAGATGTCCGCCGCCACTCAGACCTGGACTTTATGGAGCAGGTTGCTTCATGGAAAAAGCACTAAAGTTTTTCTAACCATGCAGAAAACTTTAAGCTCATTCTGCAGCAGTGGAGCTCAGTGCAGTGAGTGTTCCAAGTGTTAGCGTAGCTTTGCTATTAGGATATCATCACTTTCACAGGAACTATAGTAGCTGGTATTTGCTGAGGCTCCAGGTCCGTATGTTGGTTCCTTTATCAAACCCTGTTTAGGTGCATCTAGCTGGGTTGGTTAATGAGGAAATGTGACTCCAACAACATTTACAAGAACATGTTGAAGTTTAGAAATGTAGAATTAACTAGGGTCTGTTTTTCCTGAAGGTATATTTCTGAGTTCTGCTCTTCTATGCAATAGTTTTGTAATATGAACCTTTTTTTAGGCCTTTGGTTCATATTGAACCAATTTGCCGAAATTCCAGAATCCAGAAGAAATAATAAAAACTGTTTATTTTGCAGAGGTGTGAAAGAAATCATTCCCCTTTAGTCACTAAATAATCCATTTCATGTCATGATCTTGGTGTTGATGACTGGTTTAATTACTAATTCCATTCACCTGTCTAGCCCTGCCTGGTTTCTTATTGCTGCTCATCTTATCCACCTGCTCCTGCCTCCATTTCAGCTGCTCACATCCAGTCATCAGAGCCAGATTTTTCTTGTTCCATCCAGTCAGTGGTGACAGGGTTTTTAGCATAACTTGATATTTCTGATTTCCTGACCTGTTCATCCTCTCAACCACTGGGCCTGCCTGTTCCTGTGCTAATCTGTTTGCCTGGCCTGGCTTCAGACTCTTGAATGTTCTACCGGGCTGCAGAACCTGGGACACTCTGGGCGGCGCCTGCTGCATCTTGTTGGCGGCCCACCGGCTGGATCCTACCTCGTTCTCTGGCTATGGACTGAACTTGTAAACCAGGTTAATGACTCACGTTCTTAATCTTCTTCTGTTAGGTTTACATGGTCACTAACCTGCTCTCCTTTCTAACCAGGTCTTGCTGGGTTTGTCTTTATTTACTCCCTCAATTTCCAATAAAGAAATCTATGTGAGTTTGAAATAATGTTTCATACCCTGAATTTGCTCCAAACTGCTCCTTGTTCTGTAACAAAGTGTTTCTTGATCTTCACCCGGTGGTTAGAGCAGGCCCACGGGCTGCATTAGTCTGACCATGGCTTTAATGCAGAGGTATAAAGTTTTAATGACTAATTAAATAATCATTGTCATGATGCTGTTTGTTTTCTGTGTCACAAACAAATCTCTTCATTTATACTGAGATCTAATTTCTCACAGGACTGATAATAACGGCAGAATTTATTTCTATTACCAAAATGAACGCCACACTATTCAACTTATTTTCCTTCCAGTTCCTGCAGGAAAGTACTACTCTGAAGTCATGAACGCATCACATACAATCCCAATATATTTTCTTTTTGTGAATGAATACTTTGCAATGCACTGTAACTAACAAGGCTTTAATTCTTTGCTTACGAATCAAAGCTACAATGATTTAATCGGACTTCCCTCTAAACCAAATAAGAACTTCTTCTTCTAACCCTGTTAGAAAACTAAAGAATAGGGCAATATGAACTCCTTAATTGGGCCACAAGAGGGCAGTGCAGGTTCAGAATTAGCGCCTTTTTGGACTACATAGAGCTTATTCTACTCTGCAGCAGCTTATAAATGCCTGCAGGCTGAGTGTTTAGCTCAGTACTTTTCTCCATGTGTGTGAATGTCTTAAAATGTCTCTTGACCCAGCAGTGACTCTCTCTGCTGGTGACCTCATTGTCTGGCGGTCTGCAAACAACACACCGATGCTCAAACACTGAAACACTGAATGGGAACCTCTGCAAACGAAGCTGGTATTCAAAGGTTATCATGCCTCCCGACGCGCTGATTGTTCTTGCATATCATCCTCCTGCACCTTGGAGTCGACTCCCTCATTTTCTCCGTTTGTTCTCAGATGAGAAGCTGCAGGCAGCCCTGTGGATAAGTGGAGCTGGAGCAGCAGAGAGCATGAGAAAGATGCATAGGTTGCTAGGGGTTGGTGGCTGGGAGGGTTTTTGTTAGACTGTTAAAATGCACTTTTAAAGAACCGTCTCATATCAAAGTTAAAACAGGAGCACAGACGACTGCTCAGTGTTCAAAGTTCATTTTAGGTTAACAAAGTCAATGTTTCTGCAGTTTCTCTGATCTCAACCAGGATTGTTGCATCAGTTACGCCTCTTTATCAGGAGAAATGGGCTAAAATAATTTAAAAATATATAATTTAACCAAAGTCATACAGTTAAAAAGATGTCTACCAAGAACTATAGATATTAATTTTGACTGTATGTATCTGGTGAACTGCAAAGCGCCTTGAGATGACATGTGTTGTGAATTTGCAATATATAAACAAACTAAATTCAATTGAATTTAATCAATTTTCCTTATATATAAGTTTATTTATATTGCAACAATTTAAAAACACACCAACCTGAAGGCACAGGAAGGCCATTCAGTCACATCCTGCAGCCAGAAATCTTCCAATTGATCCTAATAATCAATTTAATAATTTTCATCATTCAGATCAGTTCAAAGGTTTTTAAAGAAAACTGCATGAAGTCATTTTAAGCTTCTAACTTTGAATCATTTTACTAATTTTGACATAAAAGAGTTTAGAATCACTGAACGCCACATATTAGGGAAAAGTTTCTTTAATTACAGCGTAAATTTTGACTGCCTGTGGAAGTCAATATAAGGCTTTAAACCTAACAACATGCTACAGAAATGTTTACACACTGCAAAAAATTGAAATCTAAATAAGTCATTTTTCCTTAAATTGAGGAGGTAATTGAGACACTTTGCCAAACGGAAGAAGACAATTTACATTTTAAGTAAGAAAACGCAAATGCATTGTCTTATTTCAAGTGAAAATTATCTAATTATCTTATTTTAAGACTAAAAATACTCATTCCATTGGCAAATTATCTTATTTACCTACTCAAATTAATGGTAAATACACTTAATTTAAGACATTTTTTTCTCATTTTTTGATGGTTCTTGCAGTGCAGCACTTTATGAGAACCTTTGCACTTTGTTTACAATGCAAAAATAATCTAAAAATGAGTAAAAATGTCTTCAATTAAGTGTATTTACCCTTAATTTGAGTAAGTAAATAAGATGATTTGCCAATGGAATGAGTATTTTTAGTCTTTAAATATGATAATTTGATAATATGCACTTAAAATAAGACAATGCAATTGTATTTTCTTATTTTAAACGTATATTGTCTCGTTCAATTGGCAAAATGTCTCTTTTATCTCCTTAATTCAAGAACAAATGCACTTATTTTAAGAAGCAATCACTTATCTAGATTTTGTTTTTTTCCAGTGTAGCACCACATTTCACGCATAGATTTGCAAATTATTAACCATTTGCACACAAGACGTTTTAATTATTTATTGAGTAGTTGTGAATTTCAATGAATTAACATGTTGCCCTTTGTTCTGGCGCTGCACAGCTGCTCCTAATTAAGAATTGCCCGTTTCCTTTGAGGAGCGGAGCTCCGTTGCTTTGAGCTAATAATGTCTGCCGATTGGTTAAAAAAAAAAGTTTGTGAGGAAAAACAAGGAAGAAAAAGTCGCTTACTAAGGTGGGCAAAAGTAAAATTCCTTTACACCAGGTGTACACGGTGGAATGACGCAGTTCAGGGTGTTCTGAGCAGCTGTCTCACTGTGTGGTGTGGAGGCTGCAGCGCCTCAGACTGGAAGAAGGTGAGAACAGCAGAGAGGATCATGGGGGCTCCTCTTCCCTCCATTAAAGACATTTCATCCCAGCGCTGCGTGTCCCGAGCCCATGACATTATCAAATTATTAATTTAATCTCAGAATTCTGACTTTTTTCTCAGAATTCTGACTTTTTTCTCAGAATTCTTGCGCATTCAGCTCGGCAAAGAACTCATGCTCTTCCTCAACACTGAAGTCCTCAGACATTTTTCTTTCGTTGTTTCTTTCTTTGCACAGGTAAACAGCACATTTCTTCTTCTACGCTTGCATTATCGGCAGAGCAGACGCTGAATGCGCACTTTCATCTGGTTTGGTCTGCCGGCTTCCGTAGACTCATGAACGCGCTTTCAGGAAATCCTATACACTACTGTTTATGCTCTAAAAACATTCTAAATGACTTTGTTTCGAGTAAATTCTGGATGCTACCCACTCAGGACACTTGGAATACATTGGACGAGCAGTATGGAGGAATATTGACACGTTTTTTGTGGACTTTTATGGACCTTTCTGCCTCGGGCGCCATAGACCTCCATTATTTGAATGTCAGCAGACAGCAAGAAGCCTCCCAGATCTCCAGATGCATTTGAGATATCAAAAAAGTACTCCAGAGTGTTGTTCAGCATGGGGGTGAGTAGAAAATGAAGGCTAATCATGTTTTGGGTGTACTATTCCTTTAATATTTTGTGTGCAATTTAAATGAGAACATTTTACAGCGACTCCTCCTTTTATTAGGTGAGAACACTTCTTCCTGCTCTTGTAATAATGGACCAATCGAGCCAGGCCCAGGATGTTTTAAAGCCTCAAATCTGCTCCAGAAGCTCGGAGCTTTAGCAAACAACCTGAAATTAAGAGTAAAACCTCTCATTTGTGCATCTCTACTGTTGGGCATCATTAAGAGCGTTTGCTGATTTAGTCTATGCAAAAGTGTACAGACTGCACAGTTAGTCTAATGTATTTTTGATGAGTAAGGAGAATACTTTTGTAAGTTGAAGTCAGAGATTATTGAAGTACTTTTGTTTTCTTTGTGGGGCTTAATTATCTTTGAAGTAGGTGCTTCATGCAATGGTTGATATTTTATGGAGATTTTTTTTTTTTTTTTTTTTTAGGAATGACTAAAATGAATGTGGAATGGGTGATCCTGGTTGTTAAACAATCAAATTAAAAGGAAAATAAAGTGAAAAAAAAAGATTGTTTCTTGGCCTGATGAACACCTCTGTTAAAATGTCCATTAAAATTCCACCATAAGTTTTTAACTTATCCTGTACACAGACAGACAGACAGACAGACACACAAACTCTCCTAAAAACATAGCCTCCTTGGTGGAGGTAATAATTTTATTTTTGGTCCCTTTTAAATTCCTTGATCTACAGGGGTGGATCTAGATGGGGGGCCAGGGGCGGCCATGGCCACCCTTAGCAAATCATTGGCCACCCCTACCATTTATTTCCCTCTAATACAGACTGTGGCAGCAGTAACACTCTCAAGTGGAATATTGAAAACATTTAAGTTTTTCATATATTAATTATTTGACAACAAAAACAATGTGACTAATATTAAAGATGAAAAGTACAGAATTCACGCTCTTTTCAGAAATAGATTTTGGGTTATATGGAATACAGGGAAAATGACGTGTCTCTGAAAGTCACAAAGGAGTCTTTAGTAAAATTATAGATAAATAACTATTTTAATAAAAACTTAATAATCAGTTTGTGTATATATTAGTATCTGTAAATATCAATTTCATGCAGAATAATTGTTGATAAAAGTAGGTAAGTAATGACAAAGGAAGAGATGTTTGCCCCAGAACTCAAACCTGAAAGAATTGTATCCATTATACCTTTAATCTAGAAAGCAGGGATGTTTAAATATATGCGTATATTTGTTAGCAAAGGCTGTAGGAAAATATAGTTTGTCTTTAATTAGAAAATATTACAGAAGAGGATTAGGGCCACTGGAAAAAAAAGTTTACTGATTTTAAAATTTTATTTCAGTTTAGTATGGGAAAAAAAGTCAGAATTCTGAGAAAAAAGTCAGACTACTGAGAAAAAAGTCAGAATTCTGAGAACAAAGTCAGAATTCTGAGAAAAAAGTCAGACTACTGAGAAAAAAGTCAGAATTCTGAGAAAAAAGTCAGACTACTGAGAAAAAAGTCAGAATTCTGAGAAAAAAGTCAGAATTCTGAGAAAAAAGTCAGAATTCTGAGAAAAAAGTCAGACTACTGAGAAAAAAGTCAGAATTCTGAGAAAAAAGTCAGAATTCTGAGAAAAAAGTCAGAATTCTGAGAAAAAAGTCAGAATTCTGAGAAAAAAGTCAGAATTCTGAGAAAAAAGTCAGAATTCTGAGAAAAAAGTCAGAATTCTGAGGAAAAAAGTCAGAATTCTGACTTTTTTATTGTCAAAATTCAGTCAGAATTCTGAGAAAAAAGTCAGAATTCTGAGAAAAAGTCAGAATTCTGAGAAAAAAGTCAGAATTCTGAGAAAAAAGTCAGAATTCTGAGAAAAAAGTCAGAATTCTGAGAAAAAAGTCAGAATTCTGAGAAAAAAGTCAGAATTCTGAGGAAAAAAGTCAGAATTCTGACTTTTTTATTGTCAAAATTCAGTCAGAATTCTGAGAAAAAAGTCAGAATTCTGAGAAAAAGTCAGAATTCAGAGATTAAAGTCAGAATTCTGAGAAAAAGTCAGAATCCTGAGATTAAAGTCAGAATTCTGACTTTTTCCCATACTAAACTGAAATAAAATTTAAAAGTGTTGGGAGCTGGAGAAATTCCACCTTTCTCCAGCAGAGTCCGCCGTGGATCCTCTGAGGGAGCCTCCTGCACAGCTGCTGCTCATCTAGATCATCAGAGGATCCACTACTTAAGCTGTCTTCAGACCTTGCCTCAACGCCGCAGTGTTGTTCCAGTTGGTCAGCGCTTAAGCCTAGGTCCTCTGAGTAACTCGATGACTTTTGAATCCAGCTTGGATTCTAATCCTTGTCTCTGTTTTCCAGGAAACCTGTGTCTCCTCTGTGAAGCTCAGGAAGAGCTAACCTGCCGAGCCGACCCTCAGAGCCAAACCTGAAGAATCACAGAGAACCTCCAAGCAGCTCTGGACTAGAGCTGGGAAACCCAAAGCCAAGGTCTGTTCATGTTAGACGTGAGACGCTGAAGCAGCAAACGGACTCTGCTGGTGAACTCTTCTCCAGATCCGACAGAGACTCTCCCAAAGCTAACCTCAAGAACCCTCAAGGTACAATCAGTAAACTTCAGGAAATCAAACCTCTGTTGGCAACGCTAACTGAACTGTCTCTCACGCAGACTCCGGTGAACCAGTATCCAGGCCCCGAACCTGAACCAGTATATTCTGTGTGCTTGTGCTTCAATAAACTGTTAAACTTTCATCCCTGTGTCCGTCAGTGGTGTTCTGCATTCTTGGGTCGCTTTTAGTGAACCCATCATGACAAAAAGTCAGTTAACTTTTTTTTTTTTTTTTTTTTCCCAGTAGTCCTAATCCTCTTTTGTAAAATATAGATGTGCTCATTAATTAATCCTATTGGAACAGTGTAGATTGACCCTGAGGTTCTGGCACCTATCCGCTTTCGGCCCCCCCTCAGTGTACATTGGTTACTGCCTGGCCACCTTTATAAAAATGTTCTGGCTCCGCCTCTGTTGATCTGCAACAAATTAAAGCTTTGTTAAAAAGCAATCCCTTTGAACAAATGTCAACTTGTTACACAGTTTCTTTTGAGTGGATATTTCTAACAGCAAAAGGATTTCCAAAAATGAAACCCAAAAAACTGGTTTGAAAATTATGAAGCAGGCTAACAGTTAATTTCTGGATAAATCCAATCAAAAACTTAGAGAAAATGTACAGACAACGTTTAAAAAGAAGTCCTATGCCAGCAAATCCACCTGTTCAAATAATCTGTTTTAATTTTGATTAAAAGGATCATCCTATTATCCCAGTATTATATAATCCTATTAGATGTTGCAAAATAATACTCTCTCCTTAAATCTTCTTTGAGGTGCAAACTGTATGCTGTATAGTTACAAAACTCCAGAGAGTCCATCCATTATCCATACCAATTTGTACTTGCAGGGTATTGAAGGGACTATTCATATTTGTTCAAAATGTGAATAGTCCCACACATTCTCATCTTCATACGTTGGACCTTGTGCTGACATACGGCATAGAATGTGAAGAAATAACAGTATTTCCTCACAACCCTCTCCTCTCTGACCACTTTCTAATAACCTTCAGGATTACGATAACGAGTTCTCTCCCTCAAAAGAAGGTTTCATTTAAGAAGATCACTATCAGATAATGCAATCATATATTTTAAGGAATTATCTGTATTACTGAACAATATTTTAGAGGGCAAGCCTTTCATTTATACCCTTCACAAATTGATGATTTTGTTGATGAGGTTACTTCTTCTCCTTGCACGACTTTAGATAACATGGACCCCTTGAAAAAAAGGACTTTATTAATAGGAGACTAGCTCCTTCATTTAAAAATTACTTTTTGTACAAAGAAGAGCAACATATTTCTCTTCATTGTTCTAGGATAATAAGAGTACCAGAGAATTACTTTTAATGTGGTTGCTACTACTCATACAGAACAATTTTGAAATATCCATTTGAAGAGTTTCAGTCTGGCTTTAGAGCTCATCATAGCACTGAAACAGCTCTGGTGAAAGTCACTAATGATATTCTCATGGCCTCAGATAATGGACTTGTATCTTTGCTCGTCCTGTTGGATCTCAGTGCTGCATTTGATCCAGTTGATCATAATATTCTTTTAGAAAGACTTGAATATTTTGTTGGAATTAAAGGAACAGCTCTAGACTGGTTTAAATCTGATCTATCTGATCGAATTCAGTTTGTTCATGTTAATGATAGATCTTCCTCATGCTCAAAGGTTACCTGTGGAGTACCACAGGGATCAGTGCTAGGACCAATTCTCTTTACTTTATACATGCTCCCAATTGGTAGAGTTATTAGACAGCATGGGATTAATTTCCACTGTTATGCTGATGATACCCAGCTATATCTGTCTATAATCCAGATGAAGCTAACCCATTACATAGATTACAGGCATGTCTTGAAGACATAAAAACCTGGATGACTCTTAACTTTCTGCTTCTGAATGCAGACAAAACAGAAGTTATAGTCTTTGGACCAGAGTCTCTGAAAAAGAAGCTGATTAGTCAGTCACTTCATTTGGATGGGATTAAACTGATTTCAGATAATAAAGTAAAAAATCTTGGTGTTATTTTTGATCAGGACCTGTCATTTAAATCCCACATCAAAGAGGTTTCTAGAATTTCCTTCTTTCATCTGAGGAATATTGCAAAAATGAGAAATCTCCTGTCCAGGTGTGACTCCATCCTGGAGAGAAAAATCAGCCGTGCTACTGCCATCAAATCCTTTGTTTCTAGATGTTGGAGATTGGCCTGTTTTACAGTGTTTAGTCCTGTTCCTATTCCTAGACATAGCTATGGGCTCAACTTTTACTGTGACCAACTATAAATGCTTTCTATCCCCCCGTTGACAATAACCCTGGCTCAGAGCTCATCTGCTTAAATGCTTCTGTCTTAAACAGAGCCACCTGTGGAGTTAGCATACCGCTACCCTTCTCTAACACAGAAAGTATTTATGGATTAAAGCTTCTAAGTTCTTCCTGTAAGTTTATCTTCTCTCCTTCTGTGGGAGGCATGCTTGGTATGAGGGGCTTGATGTAGAGTCACCAACACTCTGAATATCTGCTACTGCACATCCTCATCCAGGAGTAGTGTATCCTACAAAGTCAATGAGTCGATGCAATCAGCGGCTTTTCCTTAGATTAAAAACTTTTAACTAATCTGGCTGGATGAACCAGTCGTCTTTGCAAATAGCCTTCAGAGGACACGTGTTTTCAATTGGTGCTAGAATAGTAAACAGATTTGGATTTATTTCATTTGGGCACAATGCAATGAAACGGATTTTGTCCAAAACACACACAGGATACAGCAATACAGCAGTGGAAGACGAAGAGTTTAATGATTAAAGCTACTCTCCTAAAGTCTGTAGAGCAGGAGGAGCGAGAAGAGCAGGTGAGAGTAATCCAGAGGTTATGAGAAATAACTAAAGCAGATTAATGAAGCAGCTGAGACACAATAATTAACATAGAAATACATTCCTTAGACTCTGAGACAATGGTTGGGAGAGAATCCCTCGCAGTATATGGATGAAATAAAAACTGCAAACAGACAGACCTCAGGTTGGGAATCAAACCCAGAACCCTTTTGCTACAAGGTAGTGGTACTAAAACTGTAGAACTGAAAGCCCATTGCTTACTTATAAGAAACTATTGCATTAAACACGGAAATGACTGACAGGAAACTCCTCAGGTTTTGATCTAATTTATCAGCTAAGGCAGTCAGCTATTCATGTCACGTATGTGCCAACAACATCTGGGCTATTTTCTTATTCATACACCTGTATAGATAAAAAAAAAAAACAACCTCAAGCTATTTCACCTGCTCCATCTTTCTCTCCCTTTGGGAAATGCAGATAAGAGGGAAACTGCAAGACTTTTTGAAAAGCTGACCTAAAGGCAGCTGCTTCTTTCTGGCATTTAAATGGTTCATTTCCAACCTCCTGTGCATTTCTATATTTAATTGGTCTTATTTATGTATGGATAAATAAATGACTGACCTTTTTGTTTTAATGCTTATATAAGAGTGCATAAAACGTCCAGACTGTTCTCTACATCCAGTCTGTTCTCTGCATCCAGTCTGTTCTCTACATCCAGTCTGTTCTCTGCATCCATTAGTATTCAGCCAGCATCCCCTGCTCTGTTTTTCTGCCTATGCATGTGTGCATGAATTAAATTGGGGGGGATTGAGGGGTAACAGCAGGGAGTTGGACTATTTGATCAGGCTCCCCTCGGTTTACTGTGAATCTCAGTAGCAAGAGTTCATATGTGGGACAGGCGGTAATGCTGAGCGCATCAGCTTGCAGCACTGTGCCACATTCTGGAAATTATACATCTGTGTGTTAGAGGGGAGTGTGGGCATTTGTTTGCATGTCAATGGAAGCCCCAGCATCTGTCTCCTTACATGTGACGCTTTTCCTTCCCACACATTCAACGCATAACACTAAGCCATAATGCTTCCAGACATTCTAGTATTTTCCCATCGCTCTCCCACATTCACCTCTCAATGAACCCACATCCCTGAAAATCCAAACTTCTCATTAAACCCATGTGTTCAGCGATAAATCCAGGCAATTATCCTGACGCCCACTTTCCAACACACTCAGAGATACATGGAAATCTTAAATCCACTAACAATGTGTTTGTACCAAAGTGTTAATCAATCTTAATGTTAAAAACCACAAACTTTTATGTAGCTCTTAATAAAGCAGTGCTTTGTAATACTGAATTTCACTGTACTTACAGCTGCTGGTGCTTTGGAGAATCCTGCTACCAGTTCTGCACCTGCAAACTTTGATGCCTTTTCTTTCCAGTAAAGCTCATGCTTATTAAAATGGGACGGAGAGAATCTGAGGAAAAACTGTAATCAGGTCATACCACAGATTCTGGATTTCAGTGGAACCTTAAAGGGCGCATTTCCCAACGTTTTTTAACATTTGTTCTCCTTTGGGTTTTTTTGTCTTACCATGAGGACCAAGAAGCATTTTATACATTCTATTTTTAATAAAAATACAACATAAATATGTTTCCTGGATTTAAGTAAGGAATTGAAAAAATAAAAAATAAAATCCTATTATAAACCTGTAGATATAAACTGGAACTCCTTTGAGTAACTCCCTTATAATCACATTTAAACCTGATGAATTAGGAACAAAAAATATAGTCAGACTGACTGCATTACTTTACTTTTTTTTATCCAGACACCTGAGCTATTTTCATGAGCTCTGATAGCACAGAGTGAAAACCAGCTGATTCCAGTCTGTTCTCTACATCCAGACTGTTCTCTACGTCCAGTCTGTTCTCTACATCCAGTCTGTTCTCTACGTCCAGACTGTTCTCTACGTCCAGACTGTTCTCTACATCTAGACTGTTCTCTACGTCCAGTCTGTTCTCGACATCTAGTCTGTTCTCTACGTCCAGTCTGTTCTCTACATCCAGTCTGTTCTCTACGTCCAGTCTGTTCTCTACATCCAGTCTGTTCTCTACGTCCAGACTGTTCTCTACGTCCAGACTGTTCTCTACATCCAGACTGTTCTCTACATCCAGTCTGTTCTCTACGTCCAGACTGTTCTCTACGTCCAGACTGTTCTCTACATCTAGACTGTTCTCTACGTCCAGTCTGTTCTCTACATCTAGTCTGTTCTCTACGTCCAGTCTGTACTCTATGTCCAGACTGTTCTCTACATCTAGTCTGTTCTCTACGTCCAGACTGTTCTCTACGTCCAGTCTGTTCTCTACGTCCAGACTGTTCTCTATGTCCAGACTGTTCTCTACGTCCAGACTGTTCTCTACATCTAGTCTGTTCTCTACGTCCAGTCTGTTCTCTATGTCCAGACTGTTCTCTACATCTAGTCTGTTCTCTACGTCCAGACTGTTCTCTACATCTAGTCTGTTCTCTACGTCCAGTCTGTTCTCTATGTCCAGACTGTTCTCTACGTCCAGACTGTTCTCTACGTCCAGACTGTTCTCTATGTCCAGACTATTCTCTATGTCCAGACTGTTCTCTACATCTAGTCTGTTCTCTACGTCCAGACTGTTCTCAACATCCAGTCTGTTCTCTACATCAAGTCTGTTCTCGATGTCAAGTCTGTTCTCGACGTCCTGTCTGTTCTCGACGTCCAGACTGTTCTCGACATCCAGTCTGTTCTCTACATCCAGTCTGTTCTCTACGTCCAGACTGTTCTCGATGTCCAGACTGTTCTCTACGTCCAGACTGTTCTCTACGTCCAGGCTGTTCTCTACGTCCAGACTGTTCTCGACGTCCAGACTGTTCTCTACGTCCAGTCTGTTCTCGACGTCCAGTCTGTTCTCTACGTCCAGACTGTTCTCTACGTCCAGACTGTTCACTACGTCCAGACTGTTCTCTACGTCCAGACTGTTCTCTATGTCCAGACTGTTCTCTACGTCCAGTCTGTTCTCTACGTCCACACTGTTCTCTACATCTAGTCTGTTCTCTACGTCCAGTCTGTTCTCTACGTCCAGTCTGTTCTCTACATCTAGTCTGTTATCTACGTCCAGTCTGTTCTCTACGTCCAGACTGTTCTCGATATCCAGACTGTTCTCTACGTCCAGTCTGTTCTCTACATCTAGTCTGTTATCTACGTCCAGTCTGTTCTCTACGTCCAGACTGTTCTCGATGTCCAGACTGTTCTCTACGTCCAGTCTGTTCTCTACATCTAGTCTGTTATCTACGTCCAGTCTGTTCTCTACGTCCAGACTGTTCTCGATGTCCAGACTGTTCTCTACGTCCAGTCTGTTCTCTACATCTAGTCTGTTCTCTACGTCCAGTCTGTTCTCTACGTCCACACTGTTCTCTACATCTAGTCTGTTCTCTACGTCCAGTCTGTTCTCTACGTCCAGTCTGTTCTCTACATCCAGTCTGTTCTCTACGTCCAGTCTGTTCTCTACGTCCAGACTGTTTTCTACATCTAGTCTGTTCTCTACGTCCAGTCTGTTCTCTACATCTAGTCTGTTCTCTACGTCCAGTCTGTTCTCTACGTCCAGACTGTTCTCTACATCTAGTCTGTTCTCTACGTCCAGTCTGTTCTCTACATCCAGTCTGTTCTCTACATCTAGCCTGTTCTCTACGTCCAGTCTGTTCTCTACATCTAGCCTGTTCTCTACGTCCAGTCTGTTCTCGACATCCAGTCTGTTCTCTACGTCCAGACTGTTCTCTACATTTAGTCTGTTCTCTACGTCCAGTCTGTTCTCTACATCCAGACTGTTCTCTACATCCAGTCTGTTCTCTACGTCCAGGCTGTTCTCTACGTCCAGTCTGTTCTCTACGTCCAGTCTGTTCTCTACGTCCAGTCTGTTCTCTACGTCCAGACTGTTCTCTACATTTAGTCTGTTCTCTACGTCCAGTCTGTTCTCTACATCCAGACTGTTCTCTACATCCAGTCTGTTCTCTACATCCAGGCTGTTCTCTACGTCCAGTCTGTTCTCTACGTCCAGTCTGTTCTCTACGTCCAGACTGTTCTCTACGTCCAGACTGTTCTCTACATCCAGTCTGTTCTCTACGTCCAGGCTGTTCTCTACGTCCAGACTGTTCTCGACGTCCAGACTGTTCTCGACGTCCAGACTGTTCTCTACGTCCAGACTGTTCTCTACGTCCAGGCTGTTCTCTACGTCCAGACTGTTCTCGACGTCCAGTCTGTTCTCTACGTCCAGACTGTTCTCTACGTCCAGGCTGTTCTCTACGTCCAGACTGTTCTCGACGTCCAGACTGTTCTCTACGTCCAGTCTGTTCTCGACGTCCAGTCTGTTCTCTACGTCCAGACTGTTCTCTACGTCCAGACTGTTCACTACGTCCAGACTGTTCTCTACGTCCAGACTGTTCTCTATGTCCAGACTGTTCTCTACGTCCAGTCTGTTCTCTACGTCCAGACTGTTCTCTACGTCCAGACTGTTCTCGACGTCCAGACTGTTCTCTACGTCCAGTCTGTTCTCTACGTCCAGTCTGTTCTCTACTTGGTTTGGATGTGGGTCACAGCAGAAGCTAAAATCAAAGGAAAACTTACTATTTCGTTGATAAAAGCTTGTTTAATTTTTCTATCGGTTCTTCACAAAGCAAAGCAGATCAAAGCCTTATTTTATTTTGCTACCTAAACATTAAAATATTTTCCGGTACTCCTTGCAATACCCTCACTAACCACATAGATTCAACAAAAGCTAAAAATCAATCCCCTGGAATTTGGTTCCAAGTTTGAAGACGTTTCTCTTCCATCCAGAAAGATTTTTCAATTAAAAATGTCAGAAATAGCATTTAGTTCCAGGTTTTGTCCAGCAGCCCAACAAAGCCTGGTTTTAGTTTAGAATCAACATGCAAATAGAAACGGATGAACGGGTCCCCCCCTTTGGAATGGGGGTTGTTTGGCTTCTTTGTTAGCCTGCAATGCCCCATACCTGTCTATGTCTCTGAAAGGGGGGTCATTAGAGGGAATAGTTGGCCTGGCTGAACAGACGAGGTCTTCTGTTCTCCTGTAAAGGTGGTGGGGTTGAAATGATAGCGGGAATGGAGTAACTTCTCGCTATCTTGCTGCATTGTAGGGTTTTGAAAGCTGAAATCACTAGAGGGTAGAGTACACCCTGTTGGGAATCACCGCTCTATGGGATCCAGGCCTTATTGTGGCATTTCATCATCTGACTGCACAATATTCACACAAATGCAAAACTACAAAGAAAAACCTCTGGAAAGAACTAATGATGCCAGATTATTTTCAGTTCTACTTACTTTTCATATGCTAGGTAACTATTTACTTCCTTTTAAAGCATGGTAAGAGTCAGGACGGTTGTTTTAAACATGCAGGCTGAAGAAAGAGAGAATGAAGGCGGGGCTCCATCGATGGATCGGTTTGGCTGCTGCTATACTGCGGACACTGGACCCGTCTGTCATGGTGAAGAGAAAGCTGTGAGTGAAAAAGGCTAGGTTCTGATTTAGCGGTCGGCCTACGTTCCTGCCGTCATCTATGGTCATTAATCTCAACCATGAAGAACTACACCCACTTTATTAGGTACCCCATGCTAGTAACGGGTTGGACCCCCTTTTGCCTTCAGAACTGCCTCAATTCTTGGTGGCATAGATTCAACAAGGTGCTGGAAGCATTCCTCAGGGAGTTTGGTCCATATTGACATGATGGCATCACACAGTTGCCGCAGATTTGTCGGCTGCACATCCATGATGCGAATCTCCCGTTCCACCACATCCCAAAGATGCTCTATTGGATTGAGATCTGGTGACTGTGGAGGCCATTTGAGTACAGTGAACTCATTGTCATGTTCAAGAAACCAGTCTGAGATGATTCCAGCTTTATGACATGGCGCATTATCCTGCTGAAAGTAGCCATCAGAAGAATGGACATGGTCAGCAACAATACTCAGGTAGGCTGTGGCTTTGCAACGATGCTCAATTGGTACCAAGGGGCCCAAAGAGTGCCAAGAAAATATTCCCCACACCATGACACCACCACCACCAGCCTGAAATGTTGATACAAGGCAGGATGGATCCATGCTTTCATGTTGTAGACGCCAAATTCTGACCCTACCATCCGAATGTCGCAGCAGAAATCGAGACTCATCAGACCAGGCAACGTTTTTCCAATCTTCTATTGTCCAATTTCCATGAGCTTGTGCAAATTGTAGCCTCAGTTTCCTGTTCTTAGCTGAAAGGAGTGGCACCCGGTGTGGTCTTCTGCTGCTGTAGCCCATCTGCCTCAAAGTTCCACGTACTGTGCGTTCAGAGATGCTCTTCTGCCCACCTTGGTTGTAACGGGTGGTTATTTGAGTCACTGTTGCCCTTCTATCAGCTCCAACCAGTCTGGCCATTCTCCTCTGACCTCTGGCATCAACGAGGCATTTCCGCCCACAGAACTGCCGCTCACTGGATGTTTTTTCTTTTTCGGACCATTCTCTGTAAACCCTAGAGATGGTTGTGCGTGAAAATCCCAGTAGATCAGCAGTTTCTGAAATACTCAGACCAGCCCTTCTGGCACCAACAATCATGCCACGTTCAAAGTCACTCAAATCACCTTTCTTCCCCATACTGATGCTCGCTTTGAACTGCAGGAGATTGTCTTGACCATGTCTACATGCCTAAATGCACTGAGTTGCCGCCATGTGATTGGCTGCTTAGAAATGAAGTGTTAACGAGCAGTTGGACAGGTGTACCTAATAAAGTGGCCGGTGAGTGTATGTTGGTATATCTAACCAAAGACTTTGTCCAATAGCTCCTCTCAATGTTTAGAGAAATCTAAGTAGACTAATGTTTCAGATGTAAATGGAGCTATTCTGTCATGTTTCACACCTCCATTTGTTTTGCAAGAGGGTTAATATTTCTAATTACCTGAGAAACTACCAATATTCAGACAGACCAGGACGATTTTCAACAGGATTTATTTTTTAACCAATGTTAAAAGCGAGCGGCTGGTCGTCAGCAGGGAGGATAACTGGTTTATCTGCAGAGATGGAAAACACAGGTCAGTGACTGACCTGGTTTAAAGTCCAGTCCGATCCCAGAGGAAAGGGAGGAATCCGGGAGGGAGATTGTCCGCCGTTTGCAACCTTTGCCGCTTCCAGGGCCAAGAGGGAAGACAAGCAGAACGCCAGCCGATGCCGAGGGAGCAACGGTGCCTGCGAGGAGAATCCAAGCCGAGGTCAGTGAAACCGTCCAGGATCAATAACCAGCAGGATCCAAGAAAAACAACCCAAAAATCACAGTAGACAGAGCAAACAAGGGCAGGGAAAACACTGGAATATCCAAAAACGGGTCCGAATCAGATTCCCAGAACACTCACTTGAAGGCTAGAGTTAATCTCACCCCAGCTGGAATAATCTGGTGCTGATGGAAGGCAGACAAACAGCATAAATAGCCGAAGAACAGGTGGAAACGATATCCGTTAATCAGCCACCGGAGCAATTCGATGGATGAGCAGGAGCGAATGAAAACCCCAACCATCAGCGCCAAGACCATGATACTATTTCCATGTAAAAATATCAGTCTGGAAGGTGCCTGTAGAAATCATAGACCGTGGTTTAACTGAATTTCCTTTTTTGAAATCATGCTTTGTCAAATTTACTAATTTTAGGTTTGATAACATTTAAGACAAAAAGAGAAAATGGAATAATCTTTAATTATTTCATAATTGTAGCACAAAAAGTTTGCATGAATTCATCCTGCAAGTCTTCGGATGAACTCAGAGTTTTAGCCCAAACTGAGTGATGCTGCTTATATAGACTGAACCAAAAAGACAAATAAGCTAAACTCATTAAGCAAAGTGAGCCCAGAGGGAAACCTGGAGCTTTTTAAACTCATTAATAAACATTAAAGCATAAAGATGAACATGAAACACGTTTTACAGGGTCATCAGTTTTAAAGGGTGAAGGTAATTATTCTGCAGAAAATATGAATAATTATGAAATTGCTAGGAAGCATTTTATTAAATGTGTCTCTCTGTGTTCGCTTCTTCGGTGTAAAAGCAAAATTAGAAAATATTTGCAAAACTACAGACTAAACTAAGTTATGTGGTTAAACCATTGGTGGAATCAGTGGACACTAAAGAGATTGATGGACTGATAAGGCAACATGTCATTAACATAATGATGCCAGACAGAATTGAAGATCTGCTTCTTGAGAAAACAGACCAGACTTTTATAATCTGGCTACAGATTTTATTCCCACAGAAAGGCATCTAATAAGAAAATTATTTCTTTAGCTCTCTGTCCTCCTCGGCTTTATCTGGGACCGGGTCACAGGGACAGCAGTCTCAGCAGAGACTCCCAGACTTCCCTCTCCTCAGACTCCTCCTCCTGCCCCTCTTGGGGAAGCCTTGGACACTTCCAGGTCAACGGAGGAATATAGTCCCTCCATGGTGTCATGGGTCGTCTCCTGGGCCTCCTCCCAGTGGGACGTGCCTGGAACACATCCGAGCCACCTCAGCTGACTCCTGTCTGTTTGGAGGAGAAGCGACTCTAACCTGACTCCTCCCGAATGGCTGAGCTCCTCACCCTCTCTCTAAAGGAGAGCCCAGCCCCCCTAAGGAGAAACTAATTTCAGGTGCTTGTGTTTGGGATCTACACTCACCGGCCACTTTATTAGGTACACCTGTCCAACTGCTCATTAACACTTAATTTCTAAGCAGCCAATCACATGGCGGCAACTCAGTGCATTTAGGCATGTAGACATGGTCAAGACAATCTCCTGCAGTTCAAAGCGAGCATCAGTATGGGGAAGAAAGGTGATTTGAGTGACTTTGAACGTGGCATGATTGTTGGTGCCAGAAGGGCTGGTCTGAGTATTTCAGAAACTGCTGATCTACTGGGATTTTCACGCACAACCATCTCTAGGGTTTACAGAGAATGGTCCGAAAAAGAAAAAACATCCAGTGAGCGGCAGTTCTGTGGGCGGAAATGCCTCGTTGATGCCAGAGGTCAGAGGAGAATGGCCAGACTGGTTGGAGCTGATAGAAGGGCAACAGTGACTCAAATAACCACCCGTTACAACCAAGGTGGGCAGAAGAGCATCTCTGAACGCACAGTACGTGGAACTTTGAGGCAGATGGGCTACAGCAGCAGAAGACCACACCGGGTGCAACTCCTTTCAGCTAAGAACAGGAAACTGAGGCTACAATTTGCACAAGCTCATGGAAATTGGACAATAGAAGATTGGAAAAACGTTGCCTGGTCTGATGAGTCTCGATTTCTGCTGCGACATTCGGATGGTAGGGTCAGAATTTGGTGTCTACAACATGAAAGCATGGATCCATCCTGCCTTGTATCAACATTTCAGGCTGGTGGTGGTGGTGTCATGGTGTGGGGAATATTTTCTTGGCACTCTTTGGGCCCCTTGGTACCAATTGAGCATCGTTGCAAAGCCACAGCCTACCTGAGTATTGTTGCTGACCATGTCCATTCTTCTGATGGCTACTTTCAGCAGGATAATGCACCATGTCATAAAGCTGGAATCATCTCAGACTGGTTTCTTGAACATGACAATGAGTTCACTGTACTCAAATGGCCTCCACAGTCACCAGATCTCAATCCAATAGAGCATCTTTGGGATGTGGTGGAACGGGAGATTCGCATCATGGATGTGCAGCCGACAAATCTGCGGCAACTGTGTGATGCCATCATGTCAATATGGACCAAACTCCCTGAGGAATGCTTCCAGCACCTTGTTGAATCTATGCCACCAAGAATTGAGGCAGTTCTGAGGGCAAAAAGGGGTCCAACCCGTTACTAGCATGTACCTAATAAAGTGGCCGGTGGGTGTATGTACTGATTGTGATGTTTTTTGTTGAAAATTGACCCCAGGAAGAGAAGTGCCTACTCTCATAGAGACCAATGAGGAACCTTAAATAGGGTGTTTTGGATCTCCGACCAGTTTTCCGTGCCCTGACCTCGCACTCAGATTCTCCCCTTCATTGTCTTTGGATCTTGGATCACCTGGCTCTGACTCTGTCCCTTTGAAAACTGTTCCTGTCTCTGCTCTGATTGCCCTGGACTAACGATTATTTGTGAAAGAAGGATTCCTGCAGATCAGATTGGATGGATGGCTTTCCCAGTAACTTTCTCACCTTGGTCCTACTTTCTGAGCACCTTCAGAAACCCTCAAACTTTTTTTTCTAACATGAGTTAGTGAGCTAGAATTCAACCTTAGAGACATCTCCCTCTGTTTCTGTCTGGTCTCTCAACGTTTGCCGACTGGTAAATTCCTCTCCACCTGCAGCAGTTTTGCATTTAATAAACTGCTGAAATGTTCTTCGTTGTTCTGGTTTAATTCAACATCTTCAATTTTCTGGTCATTACATCTAATGGAAAAATGTCAGTTTTCTCTACCCTGACATGCTGGGGGTGTGTTGACTACAGTGGCTGAAACTACGCCCTTGCGCAATTCCACTTTACTGCAATAGTTAAAATAATTACCAAATATATTGACATTCTGATTTTTAATTCAGGGGGATCCATGTTGGAGGCTTTATACATTTAACTCCTGTTCAATCGGGAAGCTGAGGAAAGTCGCTCTGCCCTGCTGACATGAGCTGCAGCTGCTGCATCTGAGTCCCTGTGTTTTGGATGAATAAGATGTTCACTAACTTTTTGCTGAAGACGGTAAATGAAAATTTGCTTTTTTTTCTTCTTCGATTTCCAACTTTGACTTCCCTCCTTCGCCCCCCGGAGGCTGATGAAAAATCCACAGAAAAGATGCACCTCCTTATAAGCAAGCGAGGTTCAAAGTGGGAAAAAATTTGTGGCTTATAGTCCAGAAAATACGGTACTCTGTAAAGACACAGTAGCCCTCATGTTTATGAAATACAGTTAAAAGCATTTTAATTAATGTCCTTAAAGGGCACTTTAAGGATATTGCACTTCATTTACACCAGACAATATAATCGATTTGTTTGTTTTAGAAAAATCACAGAACTTTGCTATCGTTGATATTTTTCAATGGTAGGAAGCTTTATGCAGGTAAAGTCAAACTAAAGCACTATCTGGGGGTTCATAGTGATTAATGGGACTCAGTCTGACTGTGAGGCTAATTTTGATGTTTACAGGATTTAGAAACAATTGTCTATTTGTACAAATAATGCATAGAAAAGCAGGATTCCTTCTGGCGATGCTGCTTGTTTGGACCTTCATGTGTTTTATAATGTTATTCTGAGCCAAACAGCAGCAGACCAGGTGACTGCAGTGTTTTAGAAGAGATCAGGTAGTTCCTGCATGCTTAACCCAACTAGAGCACCTTTTGATGCCGCGTATGTCTTCTCCTTCTCCTCCCATGGCGAGGAGCTCATCATCAGAATAACACGCTCTTCCTTTCACTCACGGCTCCCCCCCCTCTTCCCTTGACGATCTGCACTTGTTGAGAAGCTGTCATGTCTTTCTCTCCTCCTTCCCTGCCTCCTCCTCTCCGCTCTCTCCTTTCTCAGCCTGTCATCTTGCCAGTGTGGCTGCAGGGGCGGATCAAAGGCAGCTGGAGGCGGAGGAGGATGTGGTGGGTGGGGGGCAAGATGAAGAGGGAGTATTTCTGTATTTCGGGGTGAAAGAGAGGACAGGATGGCTGCCTGACGCACTGAAAAACACTTCTTTAAGGAGCCGCCATAGCTTTGGAAAGCAAAGGGAAAAACAGGCTGATTTAGGTGTTGATCAACTGAAAGGCTGCATTTCATCATCACATATTTGTCCGCCTGCAAAGCAATCTTTAATAACTAATATGACCCAGAGTTGCTTCTATTCTAACATATTTTAGTCTGATACTATGATAATTTAATATCTCTGTCGGCATGGAGCACAACATTTCACTGACATTTTTGCCGCTTCTCTGGAATTACATTTTCAGCTTAGTTTCAGTCTTATTTTACTTAGTTTTTTAAAATATTCTTTATTTTTATTTATATCCTCAAAACGTCTCATCTCAAGGCTCTTTAAAGACACAGTTCAGTCAAATCATGCAGGAACTAAAGCTTATGCAGTCATTTATTTGCAGGATTATCTCCTCCTGGCCTTGCATATGGTGACAGTGGAGAGGAAAAACTTCCTTTGAACAAGAAGAAACCTCCAGCAGAACCAGGCTTTGTTTACAGTGCCCTGTCTGGCGATGTGTCAATAAGAATAATTATCCTGATGCCAAAAAGAGCCCAACAGATTTTACTTTCACAAGTGGAGCAGTATGGCTATTGCCATAGTGTTCCGCTTGATTTATGTTTTTTTCTGATTTTATTGTCAGAATCCTGAGAAAAAAAGTCAGAATTCTGAGAAAAAAAGTCGGAATTCTGAGAAAAAGTCAGAATTCTGAGAAAAAAGTCGGAATTCTGACTTTTTTTATTGTCAGAATTCAGTCAGAATTCTGAGAAAAAAGTCGGAATTCTGACTTTTTTTATTGTCAGAATTCAGTCAGAATTCTGAGAAAAAAGTCGGAATTCTGACTTTTTTTATTGTCAGAATTCAGTCAGAATTCTGAGAAAAAAGTCAGAATTCTGAGAAAAAAAGTCAGAATTCTGAGAAAAAAGTCGGAATTCTGAGAAAAAAAGTCAGAATTCTGAGAAAAAAAGTCGGAATTCTGAGAAAAAAGTCAGAATTCTGAGAAAAAAGTCGGAATTCTGACTTTTTTTATTGTCAGAATTCAGTCAGAATTCTGAGAAAAAAGTCCGAATTCTGAGAAAAAAAGTCAGAATTCTGAGAAAAAAGTCGGAATTCTGAGAAAAAAGTCAGAATTCTGAGAAAAAAGTCGGAATTCTGACTTTTTTTATTGTCAGAATTCTGACTTTTTTTATTGTCAGAATTCAGTCAGAATTCTGAGAAAAAAGTCAGAATTCTGAGAAAAAAAGTCGGAATTCTGAGAAAAAAGTCGGAATTCTGAGAAAAAAGTCGGAATTCTGAGAAAAAGTCAGAATTCTGAGAAAAAAGTCGGAATTCTGAGAAAAAAGTCAGAATTCTGACTTAAATTTTTTTTTTTTACTTTTTTCCCATGTTAAACTGAAGTAAAATTTAAAAATCAGTTTACTTTTTTTTTTTTTTCAGTGGCCCTAATCCTCTTCCGTAGAATCTTGATTTCTACTTTAAAACTGATAATTAATTCACTCCAAAATATTAATGTTTTGTCACAATGATATTTGGATTTGCATGCACAGCATTGCTGTACATAAATAGTTGGATTATTACAGTAAATATAAGAATTTAATAATTTGTGAGAGTTTAGAGGTGGAATTGCTCAGTTTGACACCTGATCAGGTTGATCCACAGAGCGGGTCTAAAGGATGAAGCTGCTGCTGATGCTAAGCATTAGCCTGCAGACCCCTCCAGGGTTTCTGAGGCAGCCTGTCACACAGCTGGAGTGGCGGTATAGAGCTGTCACTCCAACAGCGGCACAAAGCTGAAATCATTACTACAGAATGAAATAAGTTTGCTGGAATACATAAAAAATGGGGCATCAAATGTTTTCTTTGTATTTTCTTTCCTTCGCCTTATTTAGCAATAATCAGCTGTTCTAAATGTCCTCGGTGATAAATCCCTGTTAATCTATAATTAATTAATTAGTCCTGTTTGTTTTTACATAAACAGATTAAAGTGTAAATTAATGTTTGTATGTTTGCTATCATGTTGTTTCTGTATTTGACATAAACCTGTTTGACTTTTTGCGTTTTCTGCATGAGTTAAAATCAGAAAAACTAATTTAGTTCAAGGCTAGAAGTTGGATTATAATCCTGTTCTTCCTTTTAATCTCCTGATCTCTGTTAGTCAATCTATGAGAACTACGAACAGAATATCAGACATTAAATGCAAATGATGCTTTAAAAATACCAGATAACTTTTTATTCTGCAGAATTTGAAAGCAGACTAATCAAGCATTTTACCTTTATGATGTTGGAATGTTTAACTTGTCCATCATTATAGATAACATAGATCTGATGAGACTAACATGCCGATATGCTTTTAAAGATGGTTAAAATAAAAGCTCTGCAACATCACAGAGACAAGCGGCCTGGATTGCACTGGAATAAATCTGATCCGTTTTGTTCAGACTGTCATGAAAAGATCAGATCCGGGTCACATATGGGCAGAAAGATCTGATTTGGGTCACTTCAGGCTGCAGTGTGAACGTAGCCTGAAGTGAAAATTATTTTTTTAGACGTACAAGATAAATATTTATTCCTTAATGACGACTAAAGCCCTTTGATTTGTCGTTATATTGGTGAGGTATTTCCATAAATCTTGCATGCCGCAAGGCTAACTGCATGCCGCAAGGCTAACTGCATGCAGCGAGGCTAACTGCATGCCGCAAGGCTAACTGCATGCAGCGAGGCTAACTGCATGCAGCAAGGCTAACTGAATGCAGCAAGGCTAACTGCATGCAGCAAGGCTAACTGAATGCAGCAAGGCTAACTGAATGCAGCAAGGCTAACTGCATGCAGCAAGGCTAACTGCATGCAGCAAGGCTAACTGAATGCAGCAAGGCTAACTGAATGCAGCAAGGCTAACTGCATGCAGCAAGGCTAACTGAATGCAGCATTGCTAACTGAATGCAGCAAGGCTAACTGCATGCAGCAAGGCTAACTGAATGCAGCAAGGCTAACTGAATGCAGCAAGGATAACTGCATGCAGCAAGGCTAACTGAATGCAGCAAGGCTAACTGCGTGCAGCAAGGCTAACTGAATGCAGCAAGGCTAACTGAATGCAGCGAGGCTAACTGCATGCAGCATGGCTAACTGCATGCAGCATGGCTAACTGAATGCAGCGAGGCTAACTGAATGCAGCAAGGCTAACTGAATGCAGCGAGGCTAACTGCATGCAGCATGGCTAACTGAATGCAGCAAGGCTAACTGAATGCAGCGAGGCTAACTGCATGCAGCATGGCTAACTGCATGCAGCAAGGCTAACTGAATGCAGCGAGGCTAACTGCATGCAGCATTGCTAACTGAATGCAGCAAGGCTAACTGAATGCAGCGAGGCTAACTGCATGCAGCATGGCTAACTGAATGCAGCAATGCTAACTGAATGCAGTGAGGCTAACTGAATGCAGCGAGGCTAACTGCATGCAGCGAGGCTAACTGCATGCAGCATGGCTAACTGCATGCAGCATGGCTAACTGAATGCAGCAAGGCTAACTGCATGCAGCATGGCTTACTGCATGATGCAAGGCTAACTGCATGCAGCATGGCTAACTGCATGCAGCATTGCTAACTGAATGCATCGAGGCTAACTACATGCAGCATGGCTAACTGCATGCAGCATTGCTAACTGAATGCATCGAGGCTAACTACATGCAGCATGGCTAACTGCATGCAGCATGGCTAACTGCATGCAGCGAGGCTAACTGCATGCAGCGAGGCTAACTGCATGCAGTGAGGCTAACTGCATGCAGTGAGGCTAACTGAATGCAGCAAGGCTAACTGCATGCAGCGAGGCTAACTGCATGCAGCGAGGCTAACTACATGCAGCAAGGCTAACTGAATGCAGCGAGGCTAACTGCATGCAGCGAGGCTAACTGCATGCAGCGAGGCTAACTGCATGCAGCGAGGCTAACTACATGCAGCATGGCTAACTGAATGCAGCGAGGCTAACTGCATGCAGCGAGGATAACTGAATGCAGCGAGGCTAACTGCATGCGGCGAGGCTAACTGCATGCAGCATGGCTAACTGAATGCAGCATGGCTAACTGAATGCAGCATGGCTAACTGAATGCAGCATGGCTAACTGCATGCAGCATGGCTAACTGCATGCAGCATAGCTAACTGCATGCAGCGAGGCTAACTGCATGCAGCGAGGCTAACTGCATGCACTCCTTTTCCAAAGGTCAGGATCAGAGCCAGCCTGGATAAAGACAGCTAGGACTGATTTAAAGCACTTTGTAGAAAAGAAAAGAGGAATGAACAATCTGGGATTCACATGGAAAATAATAGAATATAGTCTACTTTTTCTAGATGTTTGTTCATTTGCATAGTTGTTCTTAAATAATCACATTCTCAGAAATTAAATAGTTTTCATATATTAGAAAATAAATGAAAACTATATATAGGCTCACACTGAGCCTGGTTCTGCTGCAGGTTTCTTCCTGTTCAAAGGGAGTTTTTCCTCTCCACTGTCGCTACAAGCATGCTTAGTGTGAGGGATTGCTGAAGAGTCAATGAGTCGATGCAATCAGCTGGTTTTCCTTAGATAGAAAACTTTGAATCAATCTGACTGGATGATGTGGTGAACTGGAAAGTGACCTGAGATGACATGATGTGAATTGGAGCTATAGAAATAAACTGAATAGAATATAGCCGACTAATAGCTTCTGCATTATTAAACTGGTACATCATTTTTTTTTTATTTGATACACCATATTGGACCATGCAGAACACAGATTTCTCACATAGGGAACCAGAGACGGGGGTGCAACTGTGGGCAAGACCAACTAGGAGGAAGCCAAGGAGGAAAGAAACAAGCACAAGGGGGCGAGAGAGAGTAAGTAAAGAACTCAGCACTGATAGAAAACTACAAAGAGCACAGAAACTAAAAACCAATGGAAGCAGAGGGCAGAACCCTGACAATAGAGAAAACTCCGCCATCTTTAGTTCTTTAGTAGCTTGATGTCCTCCTTGTTGAAATGCTCCTCTACTTTTTTAGTGTAAGATTTCCCAGATCTGTTCTCCCAAAGGCTGGTAGTGAGTTTATATTTTTACTCTCTTACTAGGGATCAGCACAAAGCGGAATATGAGAAAACGACATCATCCAAGTTCTTATAGGAATAAAAAAACATAACTAGGTGTGAACAATCAAAGCTGCAATGAGCAAACAGCATCATTTGTCTACATTTTAACATCCCTTATTTTAACTCTCAGCAGTGATCTCGGTGCTCTCTCAGCCTCAAACCTTTACTTTGAAATTTTTTTTGGTGTGTTTTTTGTTTAGTAATGTGGGAAAATTCAGGTTTCACTGTGATGCAGTTTGTCTTTCTGCACAGAGTTTGAATGTTCTTCCTGTGGATCAGGGAGTTCTCCGAACACAGGACTCTTAGCTTAATAGCGTGGTTTCGCGTGGTGTCACAGTGCTGCTTCGCGAAGCTGCGAAACTCAGATGGAGGGCAGGAAGTGAAGTAGCTGAGGCTCTGCCGTCTGAAATAATGCCTTTGTTTTGTGTAGTTTACGGCTGCTCCAATCGTTCGGACCGAGAAAAGGAAAAGAGCTTTTACAGAGTACCAAAGATTGTCGTTCATAAAGGTGAAAAGTGTAAAAAGTTCACAGAACAACGCCGTAAAAAATGGATTTTAAACCTACGTCTGCCGTCTGGAGGAGCAGAGTCTGCCAATGCCCGTGTCTGCAGCGACCGCTTCGTCGGAGGTAAGCTATAACGTTATGTTAGCTAGCTAACTTTTTTTTGTGGTTGTGTTTATATAGCATAAGGTTGTCGTTAAATGCTCATTTACTTAGTAATGATTAATAAGTTACCAGTAGTCTAAGGCCCCGTCCACAGGAAGTCAAAACGAACATGAAACGCTAATATTTTCCAGAACGTTTGTTGTAGTGGTTCAGTCAAATTCAGGTGCTGAACTATGTGGTCGATATTGCTCTGTTCTTCCTGGAGATATTCCAGAAGAAGAAGATTCTGTTGTAAGCCCGACAGCAGGGTGAGTAGCATGAGCAGCAACCATTCAACACAGTACGGCGCCATTGTTGTTGGGATACTGTGTCGCGCATGCGTGTTTAGAGGCCACGCTATGACGCATGCGTGTTTAGAGGCGACACTATGTTGCATGCGTGTAAGAAAAAAAATGCGGTTAGAGCTTAAAGATGGAAACGCGAAAACGGCGTTTCAGAATCTTCCCACTCTGAAGGCTTAATAAAAAAAGATCGTTTACAGACCCCCGAAACGCCGGCTTCGTATGGATGAGAGGCTGGTTTGGTGAAAAATTTGTGCGTTTAGGCCAGGGGTTGACTTCGTGTGGACGGGGCCTGATATGGACTTCATTGTGACTGTTTAGGCTGTCCTAGCGCTTTGGGTGACGTTGAATCGGTAGACTGGTCTCCGACGGTCAACCTTGGTTACCAAAAAACTAAGCCCAAATCAGAAGCATCGCTTCAACGAGAGAAACATAAACAACTGTGAGGCTAGCCGCTACTGCTAACGCTAGCATCTTTTAACACATAAAACAATATAAGAACAAACACTCACCCTGGCGAAGACTAAACGATGATCGTCGCGGAGACGTTTGGTGCCGAGGTTGAGGACCCGCCCGCTGACAAAGAAGTTATATGCCTCCATACTTTTATAGGCCTTCATTTGCTGTTTGGTGTAATACGACGTCTGAAGGACCAGATAGTTCGTTATGTCGACGGCCTCCGCTGTCGGCAAATCTTTAAGGTCCACCGAAAACTCACTCATCTTCATGAGGTACGGGTCACGTCCAACATATCTGTCAATCAACTCCCTGTATCGTCTTGAAACAGGCTCTAACTCCATACAATACGGGCTCTCGGTAACGGTGTCCTCCATGTTTACGCTAACTTCATAGACTTCCTGCCCTCCATCTGAAATCGCGCCCCCTGGCCGTGTCATAATCATCACGTGACTGAAACCCGCCTATTAGCATCTCTACATGGTCCTCAGGTGTGACAGTGTTTCTCTGCTTTTCCCTTCGATGGACTGATGATCAGTCCAGGAAGTACTCCACCTTTGGCCCATTGACTGCTAGAGGTGTGACCCGGTGGGAGAATATCCATGGATGGATGGTTCAGATTTTGTTTGATAAAAGTGCTACAACTTCTGTGCTACAAACATTAGAAAAACTTGTTAATCCTCAAAGCTGCTACAAGTTCTTCTTGTCCTTTTCAGGGTCTACCAGCTACCAGCAGAACACAACTCTATAAATTAAAGATCTGATGTTGGGCGCCTCCGGGCGCATCGCTGCCCCCCTCAGGACACTGCGCATCATTTCATGGGCATTAAACTGCCGTTAGGCAAAAGTTAGGTAGTCGTTTGGACAGAAGTTCTGGACTCGTTATGAATCCTCTACGTTTACGCCCAGAATAGAAACAATCCATAGAAAGTTCAGCATCTGCCAGAGTTTTAGGAGATTCTGGGACATCAGGCAGACGCTGGAGAAATCAGCAAAGTGGGACAGAAGCTTTAGAAAGTATTGATTTAACTTAATTACTAAGTGCAAATCTCCTAAAGCCTGGAGTGTGTTTGTGAGATATTTTTCAGGCATTTCCAAACAGCATGGATGTTTTGCTGCAGCTGATTCCTGATCCTCTACCTGCAGATGATTTTATTTTCCTCTCTGATCTTTGCGTTCAGTTCCATCTGACCAGAGGCCATGTCCTCTGAGGACCTGTTATAGGCGCTAATAAACTTGAGACTTGAATTTTTCCACCAATCTATCCCATAATATAGCTGGAAATCTGTTTGACCTTTTTTTATAAATCAGACTAGATGGCTGCTTCTATTTGTAAATGTGTGAATAAAGACAATTACCAGAAGGTTGCTTCCACCTTTTGCTCTCCATCCTTTTCACATTTTATAAATCTAAAAACTAATACTTAAATATCAAACTTTTAAGGCTGAGATTTGGAAAAGAGAGAGAGATGAAACAACCTGACTAGAGAACATGAAGAAATTATTGAATAAAAGTGCCATAGTACCTCTATTAAAGCAATTGTAAACAGTTGTACCTCAGTATGTTTCGGAGCGTTTCTTTGTCTTGGTGTGATTGTGTAAGCAGTTCTATAGAGCAGTCATCAGCGGTGGCGTGTTGTCAGTGCTCTTCCTCTCCTCTTGACCCTGTCATGGTGACAGCCACACAAGTCTCTCCATCTGGCCAAAGTTCGTCAAACACACACTAAACATCCACACTGAGGGACACCATGAGTTGACATCCTCAAATGCAAGGGCAACAAGACTTTCACCACCAAGAGCAACAGGATGTGCAGTCAAGCCTTTATTTAGCCAAATGACTCAGAACTTCAGGAACATTCAGGAATGTCCAGGTTCTGCTGAAAAGATCTGGATCCTAATGATTTCTTCCATTCCTCCTTCAGTAGCAGATATTTCCACAGATAGCTCCGATGCTTTAACTCCATGCGTGGCTTTAAATGTGAAGTGGGCGTGGCTGACGTACGGACCCATTAAGTTAAGTCCCGTTGGGAACAGTTTGCACTAAAACATGAGTTTATTCCTTCGTTAGTTGATCAAATTCTGCAAAGCGCTCTGCTAAACTGGCATCAGAAAACCCAGCAAATGAGTCTGAATGGAGCAGACTGGTACCAGCAGGAGACATGCTGGTCTGTCAGGCTGTTTACCGTAATAAGTGCCGTAAAACCTGACCTTATCTAATGAAAAGGGTCATTATCAATTGAATGCCACCGTGAGCCGAGAGTGTTGCTCGTTATTCTCAGAGTGAACTTCGCTCTGATTCATGTTCATTATATCGCAATAGTAGAACAACCACACCAAGGCTGGAAACTGAACAGTACAGGAAAGCCATATGGGAGAAGGAGGTAGCGCAACAGGGAGGCACAGTGGCTGGTGAAGCACAGAGGACATCAGCAACCTCCCTAAACAGAATCCAGTCAACATCACAGTGGCAGACATCCAAGAAAGAGTCTCGGGTATGAAGAACTGGACAGCACCAGTCCCCGACATGATACACGCCTACTGGCTTAAGAAACTCAAGGCTCTCCACGAGCGCCATTGGCAGAGAGATGGGAACCACCCTGAATGGCTAACTGAAGGTAGCCTGACGTAGTCCTACTCAATTCTAGTCAGAATGAGTCTGATGCTGCTCCATAGAGCTGTGATTATGGGGCGTGTTTCGAACGAACCAGGAAAAAAAATGCCTCTGCACTCAATTGGATAGACCTACAACCAATAAGAGCAACGGAGTGCGTGACGTATGTTAAGCCAGGCATAGTTGTTGTCAACAAAAATCAAAGCGTGCAGTTGCACGCCTAGAATAAGAACATGAGCCTTGATCGCGTTTCTCTGTTCCTCTTTTAAAATTAATTTGCTGTCGATATCTTCTAGAACAGACCTAATAACAGAATCTACTCACCTCAACTCTCCAGCGGCAGCCATTGTTGTTGTCACCCAAGCGCGATTTGGTGACGTGGTTGATAACGTTACTGTTGATCATCTGTCCATCATCGGATAAAGCCCACCCTTACAATTTGATTGGCACGCCAGATATTGTGCAAGCATACTCGCACTACTACTGAGCAATGCCAGACCGAACTTCCCGACCTCAAACGTTGTGGGCGAGACTAAGTTTGGAATGGCACCCAGGCTTAACCGAAGGGCCCACAATCCTGATCCTGAAGGACCCCTCAAAGGGTACAGTCCTATCCAACTACCAGCCCATAACCTGCCTCCCTCAACGTAGAAGCTCGTGTCTGGGATCATAGCGGCTAAGATAAGCAGGAACATGGATTCAGTACATGAGCACAGCTCAGACGGGAATTGGCAATAATACCAGAGGTGCCAAACACCAACTCCTGGTAGACAGAACAGTCACTCAAGTCTGCAGAACCCAAAACACTAACCTAAGCACTGCATGGATTGATTACAAGAAAGCCTACGACTCAATGCCTCACAATTGGATCATTGATTGCTTGGAGCTAAACAACATCCTGTTTGGGCCTGTTCACTTCCTGTTTGGATTAACTGAGTGTTGATGCTGTCCAGAGGATCTCCATCTGAATTTATTTATTTTTCCTGCGATATCTCAGTACCTCTAACTGTCCAGAACTACTTAAAGCAGAGTGCCTTCTGCTGCACTTTTCTACTGAGCACTTGTCAGTTTCACACCGTTTTATTTCTGATAGTAAGGAGTAGCTAGCATAGGCTAGCGTTAGCTTAGCATTGCTATGGCTTCTCTCTCTCCCTCCCTTGACTCTTTTCCAACTCTTCCTTCTTCCTCTCCTTTCTCCTGCTCTCTGTGTCAGATGTTCTGTTATTCCTCTGCCTCCTTTAGTGATAATGGGATGTGTAATAAGTGTAGTATTTTAGTAGCTTTGGAGGCTAGGGTGTCAGAGTTAGAATCCAGGCTTCAGGCTGCTGAACATCCAGGAGTTAAAGTAGGCCCCCCACGTAGCTGTCCTCCAAAAGTGCCTGAGCAGCCAGGCTTTTCAGGTTGCTGTAATTAAACCTCTGCTTAAGAAACCGTCTTTTGACCCAGATGACTTGGTCAATTATAGACCTATATCCAATCTTCCTTTCTGATCTAAAATTCTAAAAAGTAGTTGGCAAACAAGTGTGCGATCACTTCCACCATAATGAAACTTTTTGAAGAGTTTCAGTCTGGCTGATCAGTCTATCTGATCGAATTCAGTTTGTTCATGTTAATGATAGATCTTCCTCATGCTCAAAGGTTACCTGTGGAGTACCACAGGGATCAGTGCTAGGACCAATTCTCTTTACTTTATACATGCTCCCAATCGGTAGAGTTATTAGACAGCATGGGATTAATTTCCACTGTTATGCTGATGATACCCAGCTATATCTGTCTATAATCCAGTTGAAGCTTAGACTTAGACTTAGACTTCTTTATTTGTCATTTTGTATGCACAGAGTGCATACAGAACGAAATTGCGTTACATACAGCTTATGAACATCGCATTGATATTTCAAATGGCACGAGTTATACAAAAAGTGCAGCAGTGGTCAAAGTGTGAACAGTGCAGAGGATAAGAGACAGTGTGCAAGTTGCAGTGGTTCAGTGCAAATAGGCATTTGTGCAAAAAATGTGTTATTGAGAATAGAAATGAGATGAACAATTAAAGGGCTAAAAGTTAAATGTTCAGCAGCATTGATGCCCGATAATGTGCAATAGATGCAGAGTTTGGTTTGTGGATTAAAGGTTCAACAGTCTGATGGCAGTGGGGAAGAAGCTGTTGCAGAACCTGGTGGATCTGCAGCGGATGCTGCGGAACCTCTTCCCAGAGGGCAGCAGGGACAACAGTCCATGGTGGGGGTGTGAGGGGTCTTTGATGATATTACGGGCTCGGGACCCATTACATAGATTACAGGCATGTCTGAAGACATAAAAACCTGGATGACTCTTAACTTTCTCCTTCTGAATGCAGACAAAACAGAAGTTATAGTCTTTGGACCAGAGTCTCTGAAAAAGAAGCTGATTAGCCAGTCACTTCATTTGGATTAAACTGATTTCAGATAATAAAGTAAAAAATCTTGGTGTTGTTTTTGATCAGGACCTGTCATTTAAATCCCAGATCAAAGAGGTTTCTAGAATTTCCTTCTTTCATCTGAGGAATATTGCTAAAATGAGCAATCTCCTGTCCAGGGGTGATGCTGAGAAACTAGTCCATGCATTTCTTACTTCAAGGCTGGACTATTGTAATTCTTTACTATCAGGAAGTCCACAAACTGTAGTTAAAAGCCTTCAGCTGATCCAAAATGCTGCAGCCAGAGTTCTGATGAAAATGAAAAAGAGAGATCATATCTCTCCTATCCTGGCTTCTCTTCATTGGCTTCCTGTTAAATCCAGAATAGAATTTAAAATCCTCCTTCTCACATATAAAGCCTTAAATGGCCAAGCTCCATCTGATATCCGAGATCTGATTGTTCCTGATGTTCCTAACAGAGCACTTCGCTCTCAATCTGCAGGTTTACTAATGGTTCCTAGAATTTCTAAAAGTAGAATGGGAGGCAGATCTTTTAGTTATCAGGCTCCTCTCCTGTGGAACCAACTACCAGTTTTAGTCCGTGAGGCAGACACCCTGTCTACTTTTAAGGCTAGGCTTAAAACTTTCCATTTTGATAACGCTTCTAGTTAGAGTGGCTCAGGTTATCCTGATCTATCTCTATAGTTCTGCTGCTATAGGCTTAGACTGCTGGAGGACATAGGGACCCCTTTTTCATCATTCTGCTTCATTCTATCTCTATTCTCCCACTCTGCAGAATCTGTTAGTTCAATCTCTAACGTTCTGCTCTCTCTGCTTTTTCTCATAGTAGCTTCATCTGGTCTGTTCCTGTTTGGCTGTGACTCCATCCTGGAGAGAAATATCAGCTGTGCTGCTGCCATCAACACCTTTGTTTCTAGATGTTGGAGCTTGGCCTGTTTTCCAGTGTAGTCCTGTTTCTCTGACTGTGACTAACTGGATGTGCTCTCTTCATCCTCTGACATGGGAGCTGGCTCGGAGCTCGTCTGCCTGGCTGTGTGTTTCCTGGACGGGGCCGCCTGTGGAGCTGGTTGACAGTTGCCTTTTGTATCTATGCTTCTTTTTCTATGTCTGCTTCTGTCTCCTTGAACCCCAGTGGGCCTCAGCAGATGGCCGCTCACACTGAGCCTGGTTCTGCTGGAGGTTTCTTCCTGTTCAAAGGGAGTTTTTCCTCTCCACTGTTGCTACAAGCATGCTTAGTGTGAGGGATTGCTGAAGAGTCAATGAGTCGATGCAATCAGCTGGTTTTCCTTAGATAGAAAACTTTGAATCAATCTGACTGGATGATCTGGTTGAACTGGAAAGTGACCTGAGATGACATGATGTGAATTGGAGCTATAGAAATAAACTCAATAGAATTGAAATTTAATTAAACATTCCTCCTGTCTTTATTTAAACTCTGGTATTCTCAGAGATATGGAGCTGCTCAGTTTCTCAGAGGTTGTGTTAAGTTCTGCAAAACGGCTCTTTATGCCAACCCGTGAACTTCTGGCTGATGTTACCTTTCTGACCACTTGATCTTGATTGTTGGGCTAAATTCTGAATGAGCACATATCTTATCAGTTATAGCAGAGGTGGATAGCATAAATGCAAATGTCTGGGATTAGCTGCCATGGCTCTTCCATGGGCCTTTGACCTTGCCATGCAGTGAGAATAAACAGCTTAGAGCTTAGTCTTTTCTTTCTCGGCACTGTAAGGCCTTCTTCATTACGCTCTTTCTCAGCCCTAATGAGTTTTCACAGACTGTCTCCGTCTGGCCAGCCCACATTATTTGGCTCATTCAGTACAGCCTTTATCACGCTAAACAAACAACCACAACTTGTCTTTGTTGCTGCTAATGTCACTGAATGTAAGCTCCATCTCACCACTAATTGTTCTCTCTAATCTCCTCACACATTATTGTTATTATTGCTCGTATTAAAAATAATTATGGTTTTTCCTGCGGTTCATCGTTCATTTGGCCACACAGCTTGGTTTAGATTTGAATTAAGCTGAATGCCCATTTGTTTTCACTGACCATATGACAAGAGCCGCCTGGCCATCTTGATCTTTCAGGAGTAATTGATTAAATATTCATTCTCTGGGAAATTTCCCTGAGCTCTAATTAGTTCATTGTCATCTCTGTTGGAAATAAGCAGCAGGCAATAAATCTTTCCTTCAAAAAAAAAAAAAAAAAAAAAAAGGAGGGGGGGTCCGGGTAAACATGCTAATCAGCAGCTAGACAGAAATATCAAACAAAGTCACCTCTTCACAGTTGGTTTGGTCTGAACTTTGAGGTTCACCAGCATGAAAAAATGTAAACAAATTAGCCGTTGTTGATGGAAATAAAACCTACTGATGATGTTTAACAGGTATCAAGACCATTATACTTTTAAATACTCACTGCAATGGGTAGATTACACGATTATTGGAGAAACTCCATCCATTGTTGTACATATTAAACCCCTGATCCGGTTTTGTGTCCCATTGTGTCCGGAGCCTTTCCCAGTAGTTTTGATGCAGGAGTTCTACTTTTATCACAATCCCTCCACTGAAATAAATGGAACCATGAACACAAACTCGACAACTTCTTTAGCATAACAGTTGAGAGTTTATAGGGAGGACTTTCTCACTTTCAGGGCAGAGTGATAACCAGATGTAAAATCAGTATTTTTAAACTTTAATATCATCTTATTCCACCATCAAAACCAAACCCAAGGAGGAATTTTGTTCAATTCATGCATGCGTGAATAATCCTCATGGATTGTACTTTTAGAGCAGCAGCCCATTCCTGTACTGGAGAAGCAAGAGACCATGACCACCATTAGCCCTATCAAATGTTGTCCAGACTTCATAAAGAAGACCCTAATCTCCACAAATAGTCATAAGATTTAACAAAGTAGAGTCAAAGCCAACATTTTTATCGTGTTCTTCAGATGTCTATATTTGACTCTTAAAGACTGTCATGTTTGGCTTAAGGTTCCTAACCCAAATGCAGAACACACTGAAGCAGGAGAAAAGTTCAAAGGTTTATTAGATGATTATTCTGTACAGAGAATAAACAGATCCAGGGGTTAATCAGATCCAGGACTGGTCACGAGCGGGTTTACTGCAGAGGGGGACAGAGAAGTTAGCAGATGTCCAGGTAATTGGCAGGATGTGAGTGAGCAGGGGTGTACCTGTTCTAGAGTTAGAGCTTAGCGGCTGAGGAGGGGCAACCTTGAGGGTCCAGAGGCTGTCGGCAGGCTGAGGGCTTGGCGGAGGCAGAGCTTGGTTTGAGTGTTTGCAGATCACAGGTTTGAGTTTCCCTTCCAGATTCTTCAGAGAGCAGGCAGGCAGGTCTTTGACAGGAATTATTCTCCAGGGTTCAGGAGATCTAGTACGCCCTCTGGAGGAGAAAGTGGACAGACCTCCAGATCCCAACAATAACCCAAACAGGAGCTTTATTGGTGTAATGTACAGGTGAAGTTAGTGGTGCTCATTGCAGTTATTAGCTCCTTCTGGGGTTGGCGTTACATTTTCTGAGATTTTTACAGTATTTCTTTGCGCCATTATTTGGCTGCTAACTTGAATTATTTGCGTGTTAGGTTGAGCTTCTTATTATTGATTTCTGAATCTTTCACTTTAGTTTAAGTAGATATCTGTGTAGCTTATCTTATATACCATAAATCATTTCTGCCAACAAGCAAAGACCAAAACTGGACTCTGTTAAAACGTTGAAAAGATACAAAAAGGATTTTGTATCTTAGAGCAATCTGCTCTGGGTCTTAAAACTAAAAAAAATGTTTTGAACATGCAGTAAAGCATCTTACCCAGTACCCCAAATATTGGGTCTTAAAGATGCCTCTCAACTGAAGTAAAGACAAAACCAACAAGAAACGCAGGAAAATAAGCAAAAGAAATAGACTGGAAAGAATTTTTTAAGAAATTAAAAAGTTAATCTTAACAGAGAAAGAAACAAAAGTGAATCAAAAGACTCAGAATAACCTCAAACCCTGACAGGCCTGATTATCTGAATTTAAACAGAAAGAAACACACAGTCAATAGAAAGTAACAGGTGGAGTTTTGTAGATGAACACAAGTGGGAGACTTGGTGAGGAAAATGTGTAATTCTGGGCAAAGTTCAGCATCTTTAACAACATGGCAAAAGTGAGGGCCAAAGATTGATGGTTGGTAGAGGAGTATATGCTGGAAGTAGAACCAGTCCTACATAACAAAGCCTGAGAGCCACATGGGACCCGCTGCCAGACTGCCTGAGGCAGCAAAAGACATTGGCAGGGAGAGGAAGTACTGAAACCTGACTTGCTGATGAAATTCTTCACTGTTTGAGTAACAGAATTAACTCATTCAAATCTATCAGAAAAAAAAAATCTCAAAAAAATCTTTATAGATAGTGTTACTGAACGGACCTAATACACCTATATTAGGTGACGCCAGAGAACGCACTGACACCAGAGATCGCACTGACGCCAGAGAACGCACTGACACCAGAGATCGCACTGACGCCAGAGAACGCACTGACGCCAGAGAACGCACTGACGCCAGAGAACGCACTGACACCAGAGATCAGACTGACGCCACAGAACGCACTGACACCAGAGATCAGACTGACGCCACAGAAAGCACTGACACCAATGATCAGACTGACGCCAGAGAATGCACTGACACCAGAGATCAGACTGACGCCAAAGAACGCAAACACCAATGATCAGACTGACGCCAGAGAACGCACTGACACCATAGATCAGACTGACGCCACAGAACGCACTGACACCAGAGATCAGACTGACGCCACAGAAAGCACTGACACCAATGATCAGACTGACGCCAGAGAATGCACTGACACCAGAGATCAGACTGACGCCAAAGAACGCAAACACCAATGATCAGACTGACGCCAGAGAACGCACTGACACCATAGATCAGACTGACGCCACAGAACGCACTGACACCAGAGATCAGACTGACGCCACAGAAAGCACTGACACCAATGATCAGACTGACGCCAGAGAATGCACTGACACCAGAGATCAGACTGACGCCAGAGATCACACTGACGCCAGAGATCACACTGACGCCACAGAACGCACTGACGCCACAGAACGCACTGACGCCAGAGATCAGACTGACGCCAAAGAACGCAGACACCAATGATCAGACTGACGCCAGAGAACGCACTGACGCCAGAGATCGCACTGACGCCAGAGAACGCACTTACGCCACAGAACGCCCTGACGCCAGAGAACGCAGACACCAATGATCAGACTGACGCCAGAGATCGCACTGACGCCAGAGAACGCACTGACGGTAGAGATCGCACTGACGCCACAGAACGCTCTAACGCCAGAGAACGCACTGATGCCAGAGAACGCAGACACCAATGATCAGACTGATGCCAGAGATCAGACTGACGCCAGAGAACGCACTGACGCCAGAGATCAGACTGACGCCACAGAACGCTCTGACGCCAGAGAACGCACTAACGCCAGAGAACGCACTTACGCCACACAACGCTCTGATGCCAGAGAACGCACTTACGCCAGAGATTGCACTGACGCCAGAGAACGCACTTACGCCACAAAACGCTCTGATGCCAGAGAACGCACTTACGCCAGAGATTGCACTGACGTCAGAGAACGCACTTACGCCACAGAACGCTCTGATGCCAGAGAACGCACTTACGCCACAGAACGCACTGACGCCAGAGAACGCACTTACGCCACAGAACGCTCTGATGCCAGAGAACGCACTTACGCCAGAGATTGCACTGACGTCAGAGAACGCACTGACACCAGAGATCAGACTGACGCCAGAGATCGAACTGATGCCAGAGATCAGACTGACACCAAAGAACGAACTGACGCCAGAGATCAGACTGACGCCAAAGAACGTAGACACCAATGATCAGACTAACGGCAGAGATCGTACTGACACCAGAGATCGCACTGACGCCAGAGAACGCACTGACGCCAGAGATCGCACTGACGCCAGAGAACGCACTGACGCCAGAGAACGCAGCCACCAATGATCAGACTGAGGCCAGAGATCGCACTGACGCCAGAGAACGCACTGACACCAGAGAACGCAGACACCAATGATCAGACTGACGCCAGAGAACGCACTGACGCCACAGAACACTCTGACGCCAGAGATCAGACTGAAGCCAGAGAACGCACTGACGCCAGAGATCAGACTGACGCCACAGAACGCTCTGACGCCAGTGAACGCACTTACGCCACAGAACGCTCTGACGCCAGAGAACGCACTTACGCCACAGAACGCTCTGACGCCAGAGAACATACTTACGCCACAGAGCGCTCTGACGCCAGAGAACGCACTTATGCCAGAGATCGCACTGACGTCAGAGAACACACTGACGCCAGAGATCAGACTGACGCCAAAGAACGCAGACACCAATGATCAGACTGACACCAGAGATCGCACTGACACCAGAGAACGCAGACACCAAAGATCAGACTGACGCCAGAGATCGCACTGACACCAGAGAACGCAGACACCAAAGATCAGACTGACGCCAGAGATCGCACTGACACCAGAGAACGCAGACACGAATGATCAGACTGACGCCAGAGATCGCACTGACACCAGAGAACGCAGACACCAAAGATCAGACTGACGCCAGAGATCGCACTGACACCAGAGAACGCAGACACCAAAGATCAGACTGACGCCAGAGATCGCACTGACACCAGAGAACGCAGACACCAAAGATCAGACTGACGCCAGAGATCGCACTGACACCAGAGAACGCAGACACCAAAGATCAGACTGACGCCAGAGAACGCACTGACGCCAGAGAACGCTGACGCCAAAGATCAGACTGACACCAGAGATCGCACTGGCACCAGAGAACGCAGACATCAATGATCAGACTGACACCAGAGATCGCACTGACACCAGAGAATGTAGACACCAAAGATCAGACTGACGCCAGAGAACACACTGACGCCACAGAACGCTCTGACGCCAGAGAACGCAGACACCAAAGATCAGACTGACGCCAGAGAACGCACTGACGCCAGAGATCAGACTGACCGCCAGAGAACACACTGACGCCACAGAACGCTCTGACGCCAGAGAACGCACTTACGCCAGAGATCGCACTGACATCAGAGAATGCACTGACATCAGAGATCAGACTGACGCCAGAGAACGAACTGACGCCAGAGATCAGACTGACGCCAAAGAACGCAGACACCAATGATCAGACTGACGCCAGAGATCAGACTGACGCCAGAGAACGCTCTGACGCCAGAGAACGCACTTACGCCAGAGAACGCACTTACGCCAGAGATCAGACTGACGCCAGAGAACGCTCTGACGCCAGAGAACGCACTGACGTCAGAGAACGCAATGACGCCAGAGATCAGACTGACACCAGAGAACGCAGACACCAAAGATCAGACTGATGCCAGAGAACACACTGACGCCACAGAACGCAGACACCAAAGATCAGACTGACACCAGAGAACACACTGACGCCACAGAACGCTCTGACGCCAGAGAACGCACTTACGCCAGAGATCGCACTGACGTCAGAGAACGCAGACACCAAAGATCAGACTGATGCCAGAGGAACGCTCTGACGCCAGAGAACGCAGACACCAAAGATCAGACTGACGCCAGAGAACACACTGACGCCACAGAACGCTCTGACGCCAGAGAACGCACTTACGCCAGAGATCGCACTGACGTCAGAGAACGCACTGACGCCAGAGATCAGACTGACGCCAGAGAACGAACTGACGCCAGAGATCAGACTGACGCCAAAGAACGCAGACACCAATGATCAGACTGACGCCAGAGATCAGACTGACGCCAGAGAACGCTCTGACGCCAGAGAACGCACTTATGCCAGAGAACGCACTTATGCCAGAGAACGCTCTGACGCCAGAGATCAGACTGACGCCAAAGAACGCAGACACCAATGATCAGACTGACACCAGAGATCGCACTGACACCAGAGAACGCAGACACCAAAGATCAGACTGACGCCAGAGATCGCACTGACACCAGAGAACGCAGACACCAAAGATCAGACTGACGCCAGAGATCGCACTGACACCAGAGAACGCAGACACGAATGATCAGACTGACGCCAGAGATCGCACTGACACCAGAGAACGCAGACACCAATGATCAGACTGACACCAGAGATCGCACTGACACCAGAGAACGCAGACACCAAAGATCAGACTGACGCCAGAGATCGCACTGACACCAGAGAACGCAGACACCAAAGATCAGACTGACGCCAGAGATCGCACTGACACCAGAGAACGCAGACACCAAAGATCAGACTGACGCCAGAGATCGCACTGGCACCAGAGAACGCAGACATCAATGATCAGACTGACACCAGAGATCGCACTGACACCAGAGAATGTAGACACCAAAGATCAGACTGACGCCAGAGAACACACTGACGCCAGAGATCAGACTGACGCCAAAGAACGCAGACACCAATGATCAGACTGACGCCAGAGATCAGACTGACGCCAGAGAACGCACTGACGCCAGAGAACGCACTTATGCCACAGAACGCACTTATGCCAGAGAACGCACTGACGCCAGAGAACGCACTTAAGCCACAGAACGCACTTACGCCAGAGAATGCTCTGACGCCAGAGAACGCACTTACGCCAGAGAACGCTCTGACGCCAGAGAACGCACTTACGCCAGAGAACCCACTTACGCCAGAGAACACACTTACGCCAGAGAACGCTCTGACGCCAGAGAACGCACTTACGCCAGAGAACGCTCTGACGCCAGAGAACGCACTTACGCCATAGAACGCCCTGACGCCAAAGATCAGACTGATGGCAGAGATCGCACATATGCCAGAGATCAGACTGATGCCAGAGAACGCACTGACGCCACAGAACGCTCTGACGCCAGAGAACGCACTTATGCCAGAGAACGCTCTGACGCCAGAGAACGCACTTACGCCAGAGAACGCTCTGACGCCAGAGAACGCACTTACGCCAGAGAACGCTCTGACGCCAGAGAACGCACTTACGCCAGAGAACCCACTTACGCCAGAGAACGCACTTACGCCAGAGAACGCTCTGACGCCAGAGAACGCACTTACGCCAGAGAACGCTCTGATGCCAGAGAACGCACTTACGCCATAGAACGCCCTGACGCCAAAGATCAGACTGATGGCAGAGATCGCACATATGCCAGAGATCAGACTGACGCCAGAGAACGCTCTGATGCCAGAGAACGCTCTGACGCCAGAGAACGCACTTACGCCAGAGAACGCACTTACGCCAGAGAACGGTCTGACGCCAGAGAACGCACTTACGCCAGAGAACGCTCTGACGCCAGAGAACGCACTTACGCCAGAGAACGCACTGACGCCAGAGAACAGACTGACGCCAGAGAACGCACATATGCCAGAGATCAGACTGATGCCAGAGAACGCTCTGACGCCAGAGAACGCACTTACGCCAGAGAACGCTCTGACGCCAGAGAACGCACTTACGCCACAGAACGCTCTGACGCCAGAGAACGCACTGACGCCAGAGAACGCACTGACGCCAGAGAACGCACTTACGCCAGAGAACGCACTGACGCCAGAGAACGCACTTACGCCAGAGAACGCACTGACGCCAGAGAACGCACTTACGCCAGAGAACGCTCTGACGCCAGAGAACACACTTACGCCACAGAACGCTCTGACGCCAGAGAACGCACTGACGCCAGAGAACGCACTGACGTCAGAGAACACACTGACGCCAGAGATCAGACTGACGCCAAAGAACGCAGACACCAATGATCAGACTGACACCAGAGATCGCACTGACACCAGAGAACGCAGACACCAAAGATCAGACTGACGCCAGAGATCGCACTGACACCAGAGAACGCAGACACCAAAGATCAGACTGACGCCAGAGATCGCACTGACACCAGAGAACGCAGACACGAATGATCAGACTGACGCCAGAGATCGCACTGACACCAGAGAACGCAGACACCAATGATCAGACTGACACCAGAGATCGCACTGACACCAGAGAACGCAGACACCAAAGATCAGACTGACGCCAGAGATCGCACTGACACCAGAGAACGCAGACACCAAAGATCAGACTGACGCCAGAGATCGCACTGACACCAGAGAACGCAGACACCAAAGATCAGACTGACGCCAGAGATCGCACTGGCACCAGAGAACGCAGACATCAATGATCAGACTGACACCAGAGATCGCACTGACACCAGAGAATGTAGACACCAAAGATCAGACTGACGCCAGAGAACACACTGACGCCACAGAACGCTCTGACGCCAGAGAACGCAGACACCAAAGATCAGACTGACGCCAAAGATCAGACTGACGCCAGAGAACACACTGACGCCACAGAACGCTCTGACGCCAGAGAACGCACTTACGCCAGAGATCGCACTGACATCAGAGAATGCACTGACATCAGAGATCAGATTGACGCCAGAGAACGAACTGACGCCAGAGATCAGACTGACGCCAAAGAACGCAGACACCAATGATCAGACTGACGCCAGAGATCAGACTGACGCCAGAGAACGCTCTGACGCCAGAGAACGCACTTACGCCAGAGAACGCACTTACGCCAGAGATCAGACTGACGCCAGAGAACGCTCTGACGCCAGAGAACGCACTGACGTCAGAGAACGCAATGACGCCAGAGATCAGACTGATACCAGAGATCGCACTGACACCAGAGAACGCAGACACCAAAGATCAGACTGATGCCAGAGAACACACTGACGCCACAGAACGCTCTGACGCCAGAGAACGCAGACACCAAAGATCAGACTGATGCCAGAGAACACACTGACGCCACAGAACGCTCTGACGCCAGAGAACGCAGACACCAAAGATCAGACTGACGCCAGAGAACACACTGACGCCACAGAACGCTCTGACGCCAGAGAACGCACTTACGCCAGAGATCGCACTGACGTCAGAGAACGCACTGACGCCAGAGATCAGACTGACGCCAGAGAACGAACTGACGCCAGAGATCAGACTGACGCCAAAGAACGCAGACACCAATGATCAGACTGACGCCAGAGATCAGACTGACGCCAGAGAACGCTCTGACGCCAGAGAACGCACTTACGCCAGAGAACGCACTTACGCCAGAGAACGCACTTATGCCAGAGAACGCTCTGACGCCAGAGAACGCACTTACGCCAGAGAACGCTCTGACGCCAGAGAACGCACTTACGCCAGAGAACGCTCTGACGCCAGAGAACGCACTTACGCCAGAGAACCCACTTACGCCAGAGAACACACTTACGCCAGAGAACGCTCTGACGCCAGAGAACGCACTTACGCCAGAGAACGCTCTGACGCCAGAGAACATACTTACGCCACAGAACGCTCTGACGCCAGAGAACGCACTTATGCCAGAGATCGCACTGACGTCAGAGAACACACTGACGCCAGAGATCAGACTGACGCCAAAGAACGCAGACACCAATGATCAGACTGACACCAGAGATCGCACTGACACCAGAGAACGCAGACACCAAAGATCAGACTGACGCCAGAGATCGCACTGACACCAGAGAACGCAGACACCAAAGATCAGACTGACGCCAGAGATCGCACTGACACCAGAGAACGCAGACACGAATGATCAGACTGACGCCAGAGATCGCACTGACACCAGAGAACGCAGACACCAATGATCAGACTGACACCAGAGATCGCACTGACACCAGAGAACGCAGACACCAAAGATCAGACTGACGCCAGAGATCGCACTGACACAAGAGAACGCAGACACCAAAGATCAGACTGACGCCAGAGATCGCACTGACACCAGAGAACGCAGACACCAAAGATCAGACTGACGCCAGAGATCGCACTGCCAGAGAACCAGACGATCCAAGAACGCACTGAGCACAGAACGCACTGACCCAGAGAATGTATACCAGAAGAACGCTGACGCCAGAGAAACACTGACGCCACAGAACGCTCTGACGCCAGAGAACGCAGAACCAAAGATCACTGAGCAGGCCATAGAGAGACAGACCTTGAGCCAAGAACCACTAGCACAGAACGCCTTAGCCAGAGAACGCACTACTCCAGAATCGCACTAACCAGAGAATGCACTGAATCAGAGACGATGACGCCAGAAACGACTGAAGCCAGATCAGACTGACGCCAAGAATGCGACACCAAGACAACTACGCCAGAGATCGCCAGAGAACGCACTTACGCCAGAGAACGCTCTGACGCCAGAGAACGCACTTACGCCAGAGAACGCTCTGACGCCAGAGAACGCACTTACGCCACAGAACGCACTGACGCCAGAGAACGCACTGACGCCAGAGAACGCACTTAAGCCAGAGAACGCACTTACGCCAGAGAACGCACTTATGCCAGAGAACGCACTGACGCCAGAGAACGCACTTACGCCAGAGAACGCACTTACGCCAGAGAACGCTCTGACGCCAGAGAACGCACTTACGCCACAGAACGCTCTGACGCCAGAGAATGCACTGACGCCAGAGAACGCTCTGACGCCAGAGAACGCACTGATGCCAGAGAACGCACTGACGCCAGAGAACACACTTACGCCAGAGAACGCTCTGACGCCAGAGAACGCACTTACGCCAGAGAACGCACTGATGCCAGAGAACGCACTGACGCCAGAGAACGCACTTACGCCACAGAACGCACTGATGCCAGAGAATGCACTGACGCCAGAGAACGCACTGACGCCACAGAACGCACTGACGCCAGAGAACGCACTTATGCCAGAGAACGCACTGACGCCACAGAACGCACTTATGCCAGAGAACGCTCTGACGCCAGAGAACGCACTTAAGCCACAGAACGCACTGATGCCAGAGAACGCACTGACGCCAGAGAACGCACTTAAGCCACAGAACGCACTTACGCCAGAGAATGCTCTGACGCCAGAGAACGCACTTACGCCAGAGAACGCTCTGACGCCAGAGAACGCACTTACGCCAGAGAAAGTACTGACACCAGAGATCGGACTGACGCCAGAGAACGTATTGCTTTGCCTTGCTGGGCGCTGTCCCTGCAGTTAATTAGCAGGTCTCTGTACAGGATTCTGGCACCTCTGACTTCTTCTACTAGTTTATTTATGGTTTTTGTTCAGTGAACCGGATTCCAATTTGTAAAAGAGTCTGCCTGATTAACGACTTTGAACATGACTTTGTACTCATTCTGTTTTGCTGTGGAATGTATGGATTGATGAGCACTGGATTGTTCTGAACTGGACTGATCTCTGTTTTTTCCGCTTTTTCTAATTTTTTTGATGTTGCTATCTTCCAACCTTCTTCATTGTCACTATTTCCCTCTTCCATCCCACAAGAATCGCTTCCTGTTTCCTCATGGGTGGGGCTAGCCTCGCATTTACTGCTGAACTTTTCTCTTCTGCTGCCACCTGCAGGCATTTCTCCCTAAATGATCAGCCATGGTCTGAGTTTCCAGAGCTTGTCCCTCTTTTCAATCTCAGACACTGTCAAATTGTTCACAAAAATAATTTGGTCAACAGAGATCTCTCCTTGCTGCTGGCATTCTGAAGTGGAAAAAATTAAATTGAAACAAAAGTACATATAAATAGTACACATGTTATTAGATACTAGATAAGCTGCAGGAAACGATGGGGTGGTGGAGAGATTGTTTTTTGGCCCCGATACCCGATACCTGGCTGTGCAGTATCAGCCGATACCGATACCATAATAATGTCAAATAATTGCCATCATGGCTTCATGTCAAGCTGCTGCCTACCTTTGTGAAGCAGGAAAAAATCTAATACAAAGTGAATCCAGTAGAACTTTTTATTGCCTACCAGGAGTGGGTGACAATAGTTGAATAAACTTTTGGCTCTCAAAATGGTATCGGTGCCTTATTGGTTGGTACTCGCCGATACCGATACCACCATTTTAGGGCAGTATTGGGACCCTGTCCGATACTGGTATCGGTGCAACACTACTTATTATGAAAAAAATCAAATAAACGCAACAAAACACAAACCATACATAGAACCCCCCAACATATAAATACTATATATATATATATATATATATATATATATATATATATATATATATATATATATATATATATATATATATATATATATATACAGTACTGCAGTAGATCTTCCGTATGAACGTGCACAAAACTCCTAAATTTGCCCACAGGTCAGGGCAATGTCTGACTGACACACAATTAAAAACTCCAGGTGTCACGGTTTTGGTTATATTGTGCTTTACTATGCTCTATGTCCCCTAGTTTTATTGGTTTAATTAATTTTTTTGTTGTAATTTCTAGATTTGTTAGTTCTCATGTTTTTCTGTCTCGTTGTCTCCTCTCACACCTGCTCCTTGTCAGCTCGTTAGCCCTCCCTTTGGGGCTAACGAGCTATATATGCTCTCCCTCTGCTCTCACTCTTTGTTGGTTCCTTGTTGTTGCTGGTCCTGTCTTCGCTGTAGTCGTCTCCCCTCGACTCTCCCTTGACGTCTCCATGTCTCCCTTGATGTCTCCACTGGTGGTAGCCAGTGTTAATGATAAACAATTATCATTGGCTAACACCAAGATGCTAACCAAACAACTAGCATGGTGTTCATATAGTTCAGTGCCTTCATGGCTCCAAGCTCACTGGTTCTTCAGGACTAGATGAATTTTAGATTGTGTTTTTAAAGTGCATAAAAAACAAAGAGATGAACTAATTGTTTGGAAGCTGGAGCAGACCGTAATGATTGGTTGAATGCTCTGTGACTGACTGTCTCTCCAACCAATGGAGCAGCAAAGGCGGGAGTAAAGCTGAAGTGTGTAAGTTTTTAAAAATCACTTTTTTGTCATATTGGCTAAAACTGTCCCTATGCCCAGACAGCAGTACATGTGATATGTAACCTGTGAAAAAAACTGCTTCAATTGGTACCGCCTACTGCCTGTATTTCAATTCGGGACGAGTCAAAACAACCAATCACAGCCAGAGGAGCGTCTGATGGAGTGTCAATCACAGCTCACACACGCTGAACCCCCCCCCCCCCCCCCCTCCGGTTGCATGCGGTAGAGGTGGGGCATGAGTGAAGCAGAGAGGGGGGGGGAGTGGCGTGAATCCTGTTTGTTTTTGTTCAAATTTTACACTGAGTCACAAAATGTAGGACCGATAACAATGTGAGACCAAACAGTAGGACCCAATAAGTATGTTAATGCAGTTGAACCAAAAAAGAAAAGTTTTTTTTTTGGGATGACAACAAATGTTGCTTCTGTATTCTCCTCATTAATTCGCTGTCTTTCTTAAAGGCTATTTTTTCTTGTTGAGCAGTTTCTTCAGATAACCTGGCATCCATGGTTTATTATTTGGGAATTATTTGTCGGTTTTTGTGTCAGTTTTTGAGGCAGACAAAATGTTTATTTACCAAACAGATCTGCAGTGAACAGCATCGGTTCTAAGGCAGCAAGAAAACACAGGTTAGTGACCGCCTCTATCTGGTGGAGGATGATAATGAACATGTGAGTCACTAACCTGGTGTCATAGTTCAGTCCGTGCTCCGAGGATGAGGTTGGTTCCAGCTGGTCGGCTGCCAACACGACACGGCAGGAGCTGCCCAGAGAGTCCCAGACGCTGTAGTCCATGTAGGTCTAGAGGACAGGTTAGAATGAACCAGACCAGTCATCAGCACCGAGATCACGGTGCATTCAAGACTGTAGCCTTAAATCGAAAAATCTAACTTTCAGGGCTTCTTCAGCCTCCTTAAACCATCCCCTTACAGATCTGCCAGACAACCCCCAGATACCCCCCTAGGGATCGGGGTGTAAGAAGACCCCCATCCTCCCTTCCCCCCGCTCGAATGTGGTGTTGTTGCGTGTTGCCCTCAGGTGTAATTTAAACTGGGAGTACCAAAGGGGGTGTCCGGCACAGTCCACCCCCCCTCCGGAAGACAGGCGGTGTCTAAATGTCTCAATGTCTAAATGCAAGGAGGGTTAAGGGGAGCCGACCGTGGTGAGGCCCATGTAATACCCCCAACCCCCTGGTGTCCCCACCCCCCGCCCCCCAGACAATGCCCTACATAGATGTGTGTTGTGAAAATGTTGTAGATTAAAGGGTCTAAAATGCAAAATAAAATTGGGTTGCGATGGAGAGGGCAGAGGGATGGGGAGGTAAAAGATGGGGGGCTTACTGAACTCCCAGGGAGCCTGCTCCCCCGCTGACTCCAATAGGTACCCCTGTTCCCCGAGAGCCCCCAGGGAGAGGGGCTTTTTGCTTTTTTTTAAGGACGGGTCCGCTGTATCCTCCATAGCCTAGGGTATCCCATGATTCATCCAGTCAATCCAAAAACAATCCAATTGGATTTGTTTCCAATATGGCCGACTGTCTCCAATTGTAAAAACAAGGGTCCAAGTGAGAAATTGAAGGGGAGAAGACAGAAGCACAGTTGAGGCTCTCTGACTCTGCTGCCCAGGAACACAAAATGCTGGAGCTGATTTTTAAGCAATTTAAGCAATTAGTGCCGAGGACAGAACCGGCTGAGCCATCAATTACTGGTATTAATACAAGCGACAGGCCCCTAATGAGGGAACAAAAACTGGCTTCTTCATCTTTTCCTTCTGTGGTCTTCCTCCCCCCTCCTGCTTTTTCTTTCTCTCACTTCTTCCTTCCTTTCTCCTTGCACCATTTCCCCTAGACTTTTCCTATCACACACACGATGTCAGCAGCCATCATAATTAGTTTCCTCTCTCTCTCTTACTCTTCCACCTGTCAGCCAGATTGCTTATGTATTTCTGTGCAATGTTGAAAGACAAAACACTGAGAGGTAATGTTCACAGGTTCTCTGTTTTCCTAACCAATACTCCCTCAGGTCTGCCGGGCAGCTCTCAGTAGTGTGGGAAAGGTATGAGACGGAGCAGCAAACAGCAACAGCTCCAAAGAAATGCAATAACGTTCATAGGAGATTGTCTTGCATGCAGGTACGCCCGGCTGAATGTCACTGGGAAGGAAGGGATATTCTGTTTTCCTAGGCTGAGTGGGCAGCAGGATGGTAACAACAGAGGCATTATGGTTTGGAGAGCAGGTTTCTCTTTGTGCAGCGCAGATGGTCTAATATTCTGAGGTGGGAACAAAGTGCAGGTGTGTTGAAAGGTAGTTTGGAAAGAGAATATAGACCCTGGTGGTGGGCAGTCAGAGGAACGACAGGACGGAGATGGATCAAAGGAGGAAATACAAAGCAAGGGAATAAAAGCCAAACATTTTTCTACACTATAGCTGTTTATAAATAAATATTTAGTTTTCTTTAAGTCTGTTTTCCATTTATTTAGTTTATTTATTGTATTTATGTAACCTGGAAAGTCTGAAAAAGAAGACAAGCAGAACTATAGCATTTGTTGCTGAGGTCCTGATGGAACGCAATGGAAGAATTATAATGTTATGATGCACACTACCAGTGTGAGGCCCCCTAAGGGCCCCTAAGGGCCTCACATTGGTGGTGGAATGGAAGACAAAGTAGGAAAGGAGCCATATTAAAACTAGGATGATGGTGGAGATGAGGAGAAGCTTGGCTATTGGAGGAACACGCAGTCTCCCTCTGAATACCTGAAATCAGTAGGAACACTTAACGTTAAGGTGGAGGATCTTTTATTTCTGGATGGATCATCTAAATAACTGGTCCTACTAACTGTCAATCAATCTGGTGATACGTTTACGTAAGGCCGTCCTACGCTGTCCCCATTTTCACTGGTCAGTCTGACATAGTGGAGAAATAATAAATCTTCTTCTGGAAAGTAAGCGTGTATGAGCGATGCAAACAGCAACTATTAAATAGATCGTGCAGGAGGAGAAACGGGCTCATGCAGGAGGAGAAACGGGCTCATGCAGGAGGAGAAACGGGCTCATGCAGGAGGAGAAACGGGCTCATGCAGGAGGAGAAACGGGTTCGTGCAGGAGGAGAAACGGGCTCATGCAGGAGGAGAAACGGGCTCATGCAGGAGGAGAAACGGGCTCATGCAGGAGGAGAAACGGGCTCATGCAGGAGGAGAAACGGGTTCGTGCAGGAGGAGAAACGGGCTCATGCAGGAGGAGAAACGGGCTCATGCAGGAGGAGAAACGGGCTCATGCAGGAGGAGAAACGGGCTCATGCAGGAGGAGAAACGGGTTCGTGCA